>NC_132888.1:21266632-21566632 GCF_030463535.1 Salminus brasiliensis
CTTTAGAATGGTAGTGAATGAGGCCCAGTGTTTGGAACTGCATAAGCAAGAACTACTGCTCACTGTTCTTCCAGTATTATGCAATATAACATATTAAGGTGTTAAAAATAAAACTACAAAAAATAAGTCTTTGGAGAAGTGACAAAAAATAAATAAATAAACACATCAGAAAAAAGTGAACTCCATCACACCTTGCCAAAGAACCCCTTTTGGTTAGAACCATGTAACCGACTGTAAAACAGAATAATGTGCCTGAAGTAAGAGTGCGACTCAGCCATGATGCGTACTGTAGCTTTCAAAATCCTATTAATCACATGTATCATTTTTCCTCTCTGTGCCCCTTGCCCTAATGACAGCATCAATCCAAGCAGAACCACTGACACCCCGGCACTCCAGGATGACAACTGTAGGGAGCAGAGGTCCGAATCTGTGTGTGACTGGTCCAACACACATGATGGAACAGAGGGGCACTTTGAATCACCAGGCAAAAAAAAAAGAAAAAAGAAAGAAATCACATCACCAGACCTCAATCCCAGTTTTCTCAATTTGGAACAGCAGGTGAAACGCTGAAATAGACACACATGAACTCCAGCTGAAATGATCACGGAAGACTGACTGCCATATGCAGTACCAAAGACCTACTGCTCTGCAGGTTCATGGTCTTTTCAACTCAACCCAGAATTAAGTGTGTTTGAGAGGGACTAGAGATAGCAGATTATTTATTCATTCATTTATTTGTACGTCTTATATGATTGCAAAAATATGGAAACCCTTGAAACCCTTGACAAAGTGTAACAGTATAGTTTGACAACAGCTGAGAGAAACTGCTTGGAAGCTCAATAACCGATAATATACATTTCAGTGCTTTTTTCAAGTCAAATCCATTAAATTCAGCCATTTATTACCTCAAAGCACAACTGGATTTGGCTAAAACTTCATTAAACCTTTAAACCACAATGTAAGAAGAATGGCTCCTCACCTTGTTAAGTAAATCATCACTGTTTCTTCTCTCTTTCTTTTGCCATCAAGCTGACAGATACACCACATGATCACTTAGGTTACACTCTGAAGTTATGTCATAGACATCAGAGGAATTAGCCCTAAAGGGCATTGCTTATCAAAATAATGTAAGTAACAGAGGCAAAGATGAAACTCCTATGTGGAAAAATCCATAACAGAGAGACGGAGGGGGATATCAAAGAGAATGATTTATATCCGCTCCAATTGAAGTAGCTGCGAGAGCTTTCATCTGGTTGAAAAGGTGGTCATGTTCTGAATCCTGAATTAACAACCGAGTGCTTTCACATTCACCTATTGGAATTCTGTTGGGTTTATAGACAGGAAACACACAGGAGAGTTACACATATCACACATGTGAGCCAAATATTTGTATGTCACCAATCATCATCACCATTATCAGAGCATGAGCCTGCAGGTACCCATCAATAACATCCTGTTTTTTCACATGTTGCATGTCCAATTATGATCCAAGTACCACGACTTGAACTGGAACACGAATCCAGGAACTCAAACTAGGCATCAGTTCGCACCTGGGAATTTACTTCGCATTTCATTTGTATGTGGATGCGAATGACTTTCACAGCACTAAACTCACCTTGTGAATGTATTGGGCTAATGAACTATGTGGCATCCCCCCTCCTCCCCACAGGCCCGGGAAATCCAGCCACATCCGCCCTGACACATCGCATATATCCCAATGAGTAGGCATGCACCTGCTCGAGCAAGTGTCCAAAACCT
This sequence comes from Salminus brasiliensis, assembly GCF_030463535.1. NCBI lineage: Eukaryota > Metazoa > Chordata > Actinopteri > Characiformes > Bryconidae > Salminus > Salminus brasiliensis. The sequence goes on from NC_132888.1 coordinate 21,268,391, forward strand.
TCTTTTCGGATACAGTGAAAACTGCTCCCGCTGGAGTAAGCTATGTACATTACAGTCTAATTATGTAATTTCTCAAAAAATGTCACGCTTGCCCATTTCATAAAGTTTGACAGCTCTCAGATAATTACATAATGTAATAAATTAGATCATTACTGGGAGAAAATTAAATTCTCTGCCTGGATTCATTAAGTATGGAGGCCTCATATGGCCTTTCCCAGCATTCTGATCTGTCATGAAGTCCCGTAATGCTGAACATTGTGCCAAATTGGAAATGACAGGAGGTCTGAATTTCCCCTGTGAATTCTATCCCACTTCTATCCAGTTGGACGCTGAAAGAAATCTTTGCCTCTACCAGTGCACAGGATCAAACAATGGAATTCAGAGACCGGGACAGCAGAAGTTTCATTATAGCTGCTCGGTTTCAGCCCCATCATACACGATCACTTTTGGCATGTGGAGGTATGTCCGTTTAGTTTCTGAAAGATGTTCAATTTCTCTGGGAGAGATGCATTATTATTATTATGGCCCTTTGAAACATATCTATAGTCATATTATTAACGTTAATGTATTGCTTATATGCTGTTTCTAATGAAAATGGACATCTGAAGCCATTTAGCATTCTGTAGTCTGTGCCATGCCGTTATGAGAATATCCAGGTTTCCATTCACTAAATGGAACTGGTCATTAGTGATCGCAGCCTGGTCTCAAGAGAAATTTGTGCAGATGCGACTAAAAGATCATTTCAGGATTCTTACAATTTCTACAAAATATACTCCCCTGCGTATGCACCGACACACCCTGGACACGCAGAAACTGAACCTTGACCTAAAAGTTAAGTAATGTAATGTATCTTGTAATGTAATGTATCTTTGTGACGATGCTATCTTTGTGATGAACCCCGTGAGAAGGCACAAAGTCATCGGCTAGTTTGTGGCTGAATGACAGAATGGGATGGAATGGGACCACGCTGTATAATTCTTTATAAACAGAGTGATTTATTCACATGGTGAAGATAAACAAAAGAAAAACTGGCAGCACAGGTAAATAGAAAGAGTCTCAGGCCGCAAGGCCATAGGACTGTACTCTGAGCTCTACTCATTTCAGTCTACCAGCACTCTGAAGTGAGTATGTGCGAGCCCCCTCTTAAACCATCCCCTTACTTCTTATAGGGCTAGCCTCAGGCTGTTGCTGTCCTATAAGGGGTGGATTAAAACAAACATAAATAAAAAAAATCATAATCATCAGGCCTTGGTCTGTAATATTACCAGCATTATTGAATACAGTGCGCATATTTGTTCACCTGCCTGATTCTGAGCTAGCCTATGGCCCTTCGGTATGCTCATGAGTGAGCTCCGTCTGCTCTGCCTCCCTATTACTAAATGTACATGAACACAGACAACAGGTATCACAGGTAAGTAGTCAGGTAAGTATTACAAACACACATACATACATAGTCCTCAGGTGATGGCATGAAAGCATGCGACCTGTGCATTAACAGAGGTGTGCAGGAGAGCTTTCAACAAGTGCAGCTCCTTTAACTCCTTTCCGCAGGCCCCCTAGTGGCCATGCAGCTCCCCAAAACTGCCTCAGTCTCTCCCATTGGTGTTAGAGGTAGTCATGGTGTCGCCACTCCAGGGAGAGAGCTCATGAACTCGATTTGGGATTGGTCCCCTCCAGCTTCAGTTCCACCTTGGCTCCACTCTCTCACAACACACTCCCACTGCTTCTTTCCTGGACTCATTAGCTCTCGCACTTACAGTATATATCCCAGTGTTTGGCCTTGCTCTTAGCAAAGGTTTTGTTAAGACAGTTTTAATGGTGCGCTTCTGAGCTATTTCTTGGTGTCTCATTCCATACTGTTTGTGTTTCCTGTTCTGACCCTAGCTCTGTTTCACTTTGGATTATGGATGTGCCTGGACTGCTTTTGCCTCCTGCCTGTTATGACTACAGGTGTTGGATTGCCCCAAATAAAGCTACTCTGCACTTGTATCCTGCCTTAAAGCATCAGTTGTTACAGTAGTGTGTGTGGAAGGTTCCGAAAACAGGAGAGCATACGTGCAGACAGGAATGCAGAAAACATGGATGGAGACATAGCTATGTTTGTCTTTGCGGCATCATTTGTATTTAAAGATGCTGTGTAGGATCAAATTCAGCAAATGTTTCCTCATGGTCCGCTAGCTCTCTGGTCTGATTGCGCACTAGTGTCCATACCCAGCCCTGGCTCTGTAAATCAGAAACACACTGAGACCAAACAAACACAACACAACACTATTCCAGATAATCAGTAACAAGGGGCATTGGTGCTTGTGCACAAGACAAGGGAGGGGGAGGGGCAGCGGAGGCTGTGTATCTGGCACATGCTATGAATTGAACTACACAAATTGTCAAGCAGAAACTGCTAAAAAGAAAAAGATCTGATAAACAAAGGCTTAATAAATAGTTCTTATAATCAGGCGATGGCAAGGACACGTGTAAACACTGGTGATGTGTTTGGACCAGTGACTGGATGGTGGAGAGACCTCCAAATGCCAAAGGCATGAAAAGAGATGAGGAAACAGCTCCGTCTTGTTTTGTCCTGTTTGTGAATGTTTGCAATAGATAATCATAACTGGTTTGCTTAGCAGCGACAATTGTAGCAATAGTTTGCTAACCCACAACCTAGCTAATGCTAACAAGCCTAGTGTTGTTGCCTTAGGAATGTGCATGCATAAATTTGGGGGATGGAGCTTCTGAAGGAGCACTGACACGAGGGGTATGTTTGTTTTGCTGCTGAGTTCTAATATCAAGAGGCGTTCTCCAGAATCATATACAGTGCCTTTAAAATAAGCAGCAACTCAAAAGATTGGCACTCTGCACTCATGTTAGAAAATGCCCCACTTACCTCAGAACAGTTGCAATACAAATTTACATTTACATTTAAGGCATTTAGCAGACGCTCTTATCCACTTATACTTACAAAAGTGCTTTGCTGTTTACCCAATCAAAACCTCAGCTAGTTTGAATAGGCTAAAAATTCAAAGATACCTCTAAGTTTAGACTCTACTAAACACAAGTCAGTAAGGTGACCACTCTGCTATTCGCCCAAGTACTCTATGAAGAGGAGGGTCTTCAGTCTGGGTTTGAAGACAGCGAGCGACTCTGCTGTTCGGACATCCAGGGGAAGTTCGTTCCACCACTTCAGTGCAGGACAGAAAAAAGCCTGGACGCTCGTCTTCCATGGATTTTAAAGGATGGCGGGTCGAGCCGAGCCGTACTTAAAGCTGGAAGGGCTCTTGGTGCAGATCGACTTTTGACCATTGCCATCAAGTATTAATGGCTTTGTAGGCCAGTGTCAAGGTTTTGAATCTGATGTGGGCAGCAGCTACAGGAAGCCAGTGAAGAGAACGCAGCAGTGGAGTGACATGGCTGAAATGCTTTGGTATTCCCATGTATTTTGTTTGCATTGGAATCCATGATATCCATGATATCATTCCACACCAAACTCCAGACACAGACTGTACAAAAATATTGGCACCCTCAACTTAATATCAATCACTTCCTGTAACCATGAACTTTGGTGCATTCTTCTTTTGCAAACTGCTCCAGGTCTCTCAGATTTGAAGGTGCCTTTTTCCCAACTGCTGTTTAAGAGCTCCCCATAGGATTTCGATGTGGACTCATTGTTAGCCACTTCAAACCTATCTAGTACTTTGTCTTAAACCATTTCTGGGTGCTTTTAAAAGTATACCACAGGCCCCTGTAACTGTGTCCAGTAACAACATATGTACATACCCACTCAGAGCTCATGCCCACCTGGAACTCTCCTAGCCCACATTCCACCCATGTGAGGCCCACATGAGAATGTTGGCTGGGAAGTGGTGCATTTTCTGAAAGAAGTGCGGGGATGGCAATATTTGAAGGTAAGGAACCAGAGAGGAATAACATTTCCTTAGAAAGGTTGTTTCAGGCAGTGGTTTGGAATACTGAGGGCGGCATTATTTCAAGGTCATTACTGAGCCTACTTCCCATGCATGGGTCTTTAATCAACTCAAAACCGTCCTCCAGGTTGACCCAATATGCTACCAGGCTGTAAGGTTTTGATTTGAAATGTGGTATTGTGTCGAAAGGCCTCCCTGGGCACATTCAAAACCCAACAGCTGCAAAATTCTGAGTCTGTATGTCCATATGGCTGCATCCTCACTGCCAGTTAATTGGGAGGATTTTGCCACAGTTGAAAAAGCAGACTCCTTTTTTTCTACCTGATGAAGCTAAGAACCATTAGTCATGTCATTAACAATACTGATTACTTTATCTCCAAGCTGGACCTACTCTTTCTCCCCTTGAGTTGTCAGCTCTATCAGCTCCTGTTGGACATGGGGGGGTATTGGTCATCCGTAAGGATATCTAGCTCTACAATAGGGCTGGCAGAAATATAACCCACATATTTTTAAAGCTTGCTGACTTGCGTGGTGTAATAGCCTGACCTCATGGGACCACTATTCTGAAGCCCACACCAAAGAAAGCACATTCTAGCATTGGTCTATTGTTGCAGCAACTTGGTAAAGGGCAAAGAAGATACAGCTAACATCCTGATTAAGACACCCTTTAGCTACTGAAGGACACCTGTAGGATAGTGACTCAGTAATACTGAATAGTACAAAATTCACCACTGATTACCTCCAAAGCAACCTCAGCAGCCAAAATTAGTCGGAAATTAAACTTAGCTAATTGCACAAAATGCACAAATGACTGTCCAGATAGTTTAACTAGGAGTATGCGGATGGTAAATAGCCTCCGTCAGCCCCTCGGTATCGCGCCCTCCCCCTGGGCGATTCCGAGCCGCCGCCCACAGGCCCAAATAAGGACTTTCGTTTCATTTACGTTCATGTGTGTTGGTTCAGTGACTCGATTCATGTTCGTTTGGTTTATGAGTTACACCTGGGACTGGGGGATATTTAAGGAGCCTCGACACCACCATTTGGTGCAGAGAGTTGTACATACTGGAGCCTCCAGGACGCCCTGAGGTTCTGCGTTGATTTCAGGTGTGCTTAGGGCGGCTCAGGATTCGTTTAGGGGTCGGTCTCCAGGCCACTCACGTATCAAGCGAGGCTTGCTCGCTTCCTGTTTGGATGCTCTAGGACGCTCCAGCAAGGCGACCCACGTTCTTAGCGGCGCGCTGCAGTTACAGGTTTGGTCGGCCTTGCCATTTGGTCTAGCGGCTGGTTCCCCAGCCGCCCTCATTTTGTTATCGGGTGTTGCTCAGGTTTTCGTTTGCATTAACCCCCACTATCGCCCAGGTGCTGCCTGTAGAGTTTGGTTCTAGCCCCCTTTTGGTTCCTGCTCAGCTCCCAACTCCTCCCAGTCCCAGGCTGTATGCTGGTATTTCTAACCGGGCAGTGATTTGAGAAGGTTTCATTATGTGAGCAAGGATATATAAGATTTAGCTCATGGGTTACTGTGATTATTAGCATTAATACTGAAATATTACACAGAGGGAGAAAGATATAGACAACGCAGCGTCCAGCAGTCAGCTTGCCTAAATGGATACAATGGCAATTTTCTTACCTTCATATTCTTCTTTAAATTCGTGTCTGTTGAAGCTGAGAGAATATTAATTGCAGGAGGGCCTAATTTACACTGGACAGTGATATTGTTCTCCTTTTCACTTTTAAAAATGTAAGACTCTCTACCAGGGGGTGCTGTTAGCACTAAACTAGCTCTGTGTGAGTCAAATAAAAGAGAAAGAAAAAGTCAAAAGTCAGATGAACATCAACAACAGCAGCATCTAACAAAAACAGACTGACTCACTTGATTAGAAACACACATGGTAAGAGAAGTGATCCTTTATAGGCTGTATTGCGATCCTGCTTGTAATTACTATATTTCTAAAATGGAACTGTAACATAATTACTTACTTTTTCACTGTCACTGTAAAAGATTTTGTTACCTGATTACATAACGCTGTTACATGTTTTTCATTGGCACCCAACCCTGACTATTAGAACTAGGCCTTCTAATATGGGCTAAATAAATATATATATGAAAAACCACCTCTAAATGAATCATAATTTCTGCAGAGGCCGCTATAAAAAACAAGTAATATGTTAGCGCTAAGCAAACAGCAATGCACTGAAACATTCTCTGGCCATTCTAGTTTAGACATGTGGACATTCCCATTTTTATCTAAAGCTTGTAAAATGATTGGCTAGTTGTACAGTTACTTTTAAGGACCAATCCAGGTTCAGAGCTGATGCCACAGTACACTTTGCATTTCTTATAGCTGATTGAAACCCGTTGCCTAGCCTAGAACAACTTTTTACCTAATTATGTTGGTTGGAAATCGAAGGTACTTGGCCCTTAGTCAAGCTCCTAAAGTCCTAACCACTGAGGGCCCACTTAACTGTATCTGTTATACTTTATATATTATGGTTAGACAATGTTCCATCCATTTATTCAAGACTTTAACCTTTCCCTTTCCAGGTGAAACATAACAATGAAAAAAGCTAGCACTGTAATACTTTCAAGCAAGCATGATTGTACTGAAAAATAAAAAATGAAATCAGTAGTACAGACATGTATTTTTTCATGCCTAGTAATTATTACTTCCTTTGAAGGGAAGCTTTCACACTGCTGTTTAAACTTTAGTACATCGAATGGACTAAATAATCATCCACACTTCTAGTATCTCTATTTTTTTTTTTTGATCCTCTGACATTTTCTATGATCCTTTCTCAAATGCATATGTATGAGACAGAAAAACACACCTGCCACTTTTGTCCATAACATGCAGGCATTTCCATATGTGTCTTATTTGGACATGAAACTGATGCAAAAGGCATACTACATCTGGCCCTGACTGCATTAATCTGCTGAAGACTACGATGCCTTTGCAAGAGAAGAGAGACATTGCCCCAGGGAGTGGTGGATTTTTGAGTCCTGCTTTAGTATAAGCACAGGGCTTATACAGGCTGAGATGCTCGGAGATCTTCTGTAGAGTTTTCTGATCCAGGTAACAGGCCCCGATCGCAAAGCTTTCGTCATACATACAGACAAGGAGAAACACCTTCAAGTCTAACAAAATGTGGAAATGCCCAGGACAAACCATTTTGTTTTACAACCATCAAAGGAAGATGGAGCACTTCTAGACAGGTGACCTAGTTTGGGTAAAGACTTGAAGACTTCACTGCCCACCGTCTCAGACAATCATCAGAGAAATAGAAAGATCTGGCTTGTAAAGCCACTCAACAAGCTCAGCTACATTTCATATCTTGACATTCCTGGTCAGGTCAACACTATTCACCATCCATGTAGATCACATATTAGTCATATTAGAAGCCAGCCAGGTTGATCATAGAGCAATATAGAGTTTTTAAAATTAGTCCTGAACCACATTTTATTTTTTATTATGGTAGTTTTCTTTATATGCAAATATGTTTTTAAGATATTGTTATATGCCATACAGTTGTCAGACTTATGTATGTAAGGAGCTGTAACAATTTTTGTATAACAGACATATACCTGGACATTTAAAAGCTTCACCTTGTTGGGCCTATCATCATTCTCCTGGTATTGTGGACGGGCTGCTGAAACTATCACAAACCCAGTACTCAATTGTCTCAGTGAGTCTCACAATTCAATCAATATTGAAGAGCCCCAGTGCTTTATTGTAATTTTTCCTGGGATGCAGTTGTGGCATTCGAGTGGCTCTGTGTACCAAAAACACTAGTATTTGATTAAAGATCAGTTATATCGAATTTACTGATTGTATGTCACTGCATTCACTTCAGCTAGAGCTACTTCCTAGGCTCTTGAAGAGGCCCAGTATTATTCGTAGATATCAACCAGCTGTAACTCCTAACGCTCAAATATCTATAAGTGTGCATTAATCTGTGTTGTTGTGGATGGAATGACTATGATACTGACTGTTTTGTGCTTGGCTCACTGACTGAGGACAACTTTACATTTAATTTCTCATTATTTACTTTATTTTATATCTAATAACAGACCTTGTGGAGGTGGGATGTCTGATAACTGTAGCTGTCTCAATGAAAAGTTATTTTCTTATGGTTTTGTCATAAAGTCATAAATTCATCTGTGTGAAAGCAAACCAGCAATAATTAGCCACTCCCCCAACCAAGCCTGGAATCGGTCCTTGGTGTGGACTTCTGTGTCACTCCTGCCACACCCACTTAGAGGCAAAAAGGCCAACTGATTGGCAGTGTAAGTGCTCGGTGGTAATGTCGCTAACATAAAGTGTTGACTGTACAAGCAGATTCAGCAGTAATTCAGAGCTCTGCTGAAAGCTAAAGAGAATAGAAACTAATGTACTGCTGCAACTTGCAGAAACAACTGGAATCCAGGCACCGAAAGTTGTAGGAGCTCATCGAGTGGTGAAGTCACGCTCTGAAAACAGGTAGAAAAAAAAACAAGCGTGGATTTAGCTACATGCTAAGTTCAAGTAAGAGGGAAAGCAAGCAAACCTGGATGAGCCAGTCTACTAAATGAGCCTGAAAACAGTGGAAACCCATTCACTCATCTTTGTGCTCTCAGATATGAGGCTTTGTCCCCTAAACGGGTGTGATTTGAGCTTCAGTTAGCTGGAAGTTCCTGGTTACACATCGCTGTCCATGGACCAGTGGTTCTTTAGTCATCTGGATGGATTGCTGAACAGATAATTGCTTGTTTCATTCCCAGTTTGACAGTTTTCCTAATAAAAGCAGCTGTGCTTCTGAAAGTTTTGCCACGGTCTGACTAAAGCCAGCGTGTTCCAGCTGGAATGTAATGTCAGTGTGAAAACACCCTTGCTGCCCCAACATAGCCTTATTTTGCTATAGTTTACCAGTCACACATGGTAATTGCCTTTATTTGTCTTATATTAGTATATAATATTTGCTGATATGCCTTTACACTGACAAAGCAATGAGTTTTGAGTAATTGAGACTTTAAAAAGGACTGAAATAGTATATTCTATATATTCTATCTATTTTACTTTTTGTGGTATCTGCTGACAAAAGAGAGAGAGATAAAGAGAGAGAGAGAGAAATCTTTTAAAGACATCTGGCCATTATTTTATTGGACCAGTAAAGCTACAGTAAGACTGCAAAGACAAATTACCTCCAGGATGGCTCTGTCTGCCTAAGAAGCAGGAATCATCCAACACTGATATATAATAGGCAACACATCCCACATTTCACTTACAGTCTCACCTGAATGTTGATAACTATATACTGTATATTTGTAATGTATGAGAGCCTGCAACTGAAGCTATATGAAGCCATACCTGCGGAAAAAAAAGATCATAAAAGAGTAGTGAGGCTTTAACTAACTAAAGAAATGTATTGCATAACATCCTTTTTAAGGAATTCTACATTATTAGGCAGAGGAAATAGGAATGCATGTGAGATATTGGGCCTGGCAGTGATGGTAAGATGTATGTGACACTTTTAATCATCATTTCATCTCAGCAAATCATGTTTTTGACAGACCACATGGGATTTCCTCACATTCCACGATAGACTGCAGTGCACTGAATGAAATGGTAATTTACAGAGGCTCAAACTTAGCCGCATGCTTTCTGAGCTTAAGGAAAGAGCGATCTGTAGGACTTCATCTGTCTCTCTTTCTTCAAAGTTCTATGAAGTGGTAGACATCACTGGAGTTCTTCAGAGCACTGTTTAGAGAGATGTGCTCTCAGAGGGGTGTTCATGCTGTTTACTGTATACTGCAGTGTTCTCTGAATCTGTTAATGTGCTGAGTGAAGCTCCTTTTTAAATTTGATCAGATGGACACAGAGCTCCATTCTGACCTCCTCTGGGCCCCCTGTTTTAGTAACTCCATAAAGGAAAAAGAAAGGTCACCTAAAATGCTGCTCAAATAAGATGCATGTGCATCTGTTTAACCTGAATTAACTGTCAACAGTGCCAGGGTTAGGAATAGGTTTACATTTTGGGTTGAAGTTAGGTTATATATCCAACTTCAGTATTTCATGCATTTACTTTCATTTAGTTAGAATTTTTCAAATGTTCCATTAATCTAATGCTAATCAGTCCAGATATTATACACTGTATTTTTCCTTTCTCTGTACTTTTTATGTCCTCAACCACAAACTCAGTATTTCTTTCAAAGAAATCTATTGGCTGCTAGGGAACATTAAAGGACTGCTGGAGTTACAGTAGAACATTTTGGCAACATTGACCAAAGGTATCTTAAGAAAAACAAGGGTGCATGATTTCATGAAAAGAGCACCTCTCCAACTGTTCAACTGCATGGATGTATCATACTTTAGGTTTGTGTTGCAGCCAGTGGCATGGGAAAATGGTAGATGGAAAAATGGATTCAATTAAATACCAGCAAATTCTGTAAACAAACATCACACAGCCTGAATGCTATCACAAAAACTCAAAATGAGTCAAGAGATGCAAGCTGATGGTTTTGCCATAACCCTCACAGCCCTCCAACCAAAACGTCATCTAAAACCTGTAAATAGACCTTAAAAGAGCAGTGCATGCAGGAAGACAGAATAATTAGAAGCCTTTTGAAGTGTTTTGCAAGAAAAAAAGTGAACCATTCTCAAACCACAACTGCCAAAGTACTGACCATGCCAGATGCCCAAACAGGGTGCTTCAGGTCATTTTAATTTTTTTGATATTTGCTAGCTGTAAGAGACGGAAACGTGTCACACCTTTACACCTTTGGTCATCTTTTACTCACCTACTCGGCTATTCACAGCAACAGTGACCAGTCGTGCACAATGTGTATTGTTGCCACAGAGCATTTTATTCTAATGGCAATGCTTTTCTCTAGACATTATACATGCATGTGTTTCAGTAGTTGAACACCATTGTCCGCAATGGGTGTAGCATAAAATACCTGAAGTTGTCCGGATATTTTTGGACAACTTATAGTATATATGTGAGAATATGGTGACTCTGCTCTATTATGACTGAATGGAACTGTGTAACAGTGACTTTTTTATTCAGCATAAAGATTCTTTAATACTCTGAACTAGCTGCGGTGTCTCCGAGTTGGTGGACCCTTTGGTGTGGCGTGGGCTGCCCAGTGCCAATTAGTTTGGAATATAACTCACTTGGACTGCTAAGGCACCTTAAATTAGCCCCACCTTAGGTCAGGCGTTCCTATCCCATGGGTAGACCACTCTATAACAAGCAGAGGTGGGGTAATCTATGACAATTTGAGTGGGATTATTGGCTATATTTTCTCGCAAATAGTTTAATAGTGGCCCTCTCTCCAGTAGCCTCTGCAGTCTATGATTGGCAGCTCGGTTGGGAAAAACCCAGTTAAAATGGTCTCAAGGGGTATGAGGAAGAACTTGTTACATCCAAATTGCCGGAGGACTGCAGTTCCGCTTTGTGAGCCATGAAGCTAATGTTTATCTCTGCCCCACACACACTCAGCACAGTGTAATGAGCCAGACAGCATTAAACCCTTTTAGGGAGGAGACTACCACTCCATCTGATTTAATAGCTCGGGCAGACCAAGAGAAACTAGTTGATGTTATAAATCTATTTCATTTGGATCATTTTGATGGACAGCTTTCAAAAATGTCCAATTTCATTTATTCCTATCAGTTTTTCTTTCAACTGCAAGAAAAAACAAAGCCAATGGATTACTGAGTATCACGTGAGTCATAAAAAACGATTTGCTTTTTAAATCAACATAAAAAAAAGTATATTGTTAAGGGACTCCATTTCCCATAGTTCTTTGTATTGGGATGTATGTAAAGTAATAGAAGCTGTCCTAACATGTGAGCTGTGTCCAGAACTGTGCCCTATTTACTATATAACGCACTAATTTGGATTTCCGCCATTTTATGGTGCTGTCCAAAATCGTAGTGCTGAATTTTTAGTGCACTGTAACAATCCCACAATGCACCGTAATATATATTGTACAAACGACATATCCTCTCGGACATGAAATACCCATAACTCATCATGTTATTTTGTTTTTGGAACAAATGGTCAACACTGTACAATGTACAATGAAATTCTTACTCTCCTCTATTAACACACATGCCATTAGGACACGTAAAACTGTACACTATACTATACAAATTAAACTAAACACATCATTTAAACCAAGATAAATAAAGAACTACAGACATGTACCTGTTCCATCAACATCAGGTTTTCAGGGTCTATTTAATGGGGAATTCTGAGAAATGCTTAGATGCATTTATAGGCCTTTGGAATGAAACACGTTCGTTTTGCTTTTATGGCAGGTTTGTGGAAAAATAATCTTCATCTTTGCATTTATTGGCTGGTTCATGGCACTGCAGCAAGCTCACAGAACCTGCAAATAATAGCAATTTTAACACTGTAACAAAAGCACAGGACTGTGCTGCTGTTCCCTCGTTATGTTCTCTCAGCGTGATGTTCTACCCTACATTCTCTTAAATTCAGCTGAGCCAATTAACCCACCCACTCCCTAGGACGCCCCCAATCACTTACAATGTTCCCAGTACTAGGATGCTTCCTTCAATAGATGTGAAGTCAGCCACCACCTCTCTTCGAACCAATGCAGCACTGGAACTCAGCAGCCAGCATGCTCAGAGGAAAGCAACGGATCCCCAGCTCTGATTCATCAGCCAACAGATGTACTGGCCTGCCTGTACTGGCCTGCATCATAATGGGAGTGATGAAGAGAGAGAGAGAGAGAGAGTGCCATCTACCCATCCAGAGAGAGCAGGGTCAAATGTGCTGTCTCGGGCTCCAGCTGCTTATGGCGAAGCAGCATGACCTGGGGTTCCAACTCCCAACTCCCAATCCTTGGCATCTTGGTTGGCTTGGTCATGTTGGCTTTTTCAACCTAGTATATAGATCCCTATGGATACTGGCAGAGGAAAAGTCGCTGTCACAAGGACTGGATCACAATATAGCAACCCACATTCCCATAACTAGCCGAGTCTGAAGGGGATGTGCTGCTCTCTAGTATCAATCACACCATGTTCTCCTGTCACTGTCGTGTTTTACCATTTCGCAAGCTTTTCCTAGGACTACTAGGGGCTTCTACAGCCTTGGGGTATGAAATCAGTCTGTTTTCTAGCCCTGTTTTGATTAAGCCAGATTTCATTTTAAAAAAGGACACAACAGTGTTTGAGGTTTATGGCATGTCTGCTTCATGTACCAAACTCTCAGTATTCGTCTATGCCAAGGAAAATACAGTTTGACATTGTAGGGCCACTTTAATATTAATGTTAGGTCGGATAAAAGCATGGATATGTTTTTATGTTTGCTTTCTTGTTGTAGTGCTTGGAAAACCAGCCACACTCTGATGTCTTCAGGCTCCTGAAATGCAACCTGAAAGGAGGACAATGTACTTTTTGTGAAAACTAACTAGGAGAATTGCAATTGACAGTCCGTTTCCATTTCCCATATACCTGATAGTGCAGCTCCCTTAGAACCTCCACCCCATTCACTCCTCCATCCACAAGCAGGAAGTTTAGAGCAGCCAAAAACTGGCATATCTTATGAACGAAAGGGAAGTTCTGTTGCCAAGAAATCCACGCTACTTCAACCCTCTTTCAGTTCTCACTATGATTCCGATTCTTCAGATGATGGATACCAATGCACAGGAAGGCCCCATAGCTATGTGGCATTCAACAAACTCTCTCAGGAGGAAGACTAGAAGTTCATGTTCTGCCCCAGCAACAACAGAATTGCCTCCCTGTTTCCCTGCCCAACCTACAGGTGCCAAAGCCTCAGCCTGTTTCCTTGTCTCGCCATTATAATTCACAGTAGCAGTTTGCCCCTTTACCTAGCTTTGATGACCCCCAGAATGCTAGGTTGATCATTATGGTGTTCATCCTTGGCCTATTGCTATCTTTAGCCTTTATGGCTCCCAATCCCAGTCTGTTTCAGTTTGGCCTCAGCCTCAGCCTCAAATAAATCCTGATCCTCTTCCATCGCAGGGACACACTGTAGAGTATGCAGTTTCTCATTCTCGAGTCATACGTACGCGTATCCTGTTCAGTGACAATCAACTGTCTTATCGGGATCCACTATTATGCACCTTGCTTACATATGTCCTGGGCATACGAAAGGGTTTCATTCATTTCAGAATGATATTTCATTCAGTGCCCTCAAAGGAATGCGGACGTTTTTGGGCCATGGAGCCAGGGCAGCAAAGTTAGCCTGTTGATCCCATGTACAGAAGCTACTGAGTATATAACAACTGACCTAATTGCACGCTTTGTATGGTATGCACATGTGCATTTGCAATTGCAGCATGCTGATGTGTCCTTCAACCTAATAGACTTCAGTGCCTGGCTTCAGGGTGAAGCACAATGTCACGTTATGGCCAATAATCATACAACTCCTATATGCAAAAAATGCAGTAAAATAACAATCCTTTCAATAGTACTCTTTAAAACCAGCTCTTTATTGTAAAACTAATATTGGATGTAAATGAACAGCCAATTGAACAGGATTATCCCATTATTCTGAAAAACAGCTCTTTACTGTGAAATGAATGCACTGTGACTCTCCCACTTCCCTCTCTCGCCCAGCCCACCACACACTCTCCATCTCCTCCCAGCCATTATGCAGATAAATGCATGCATTCTGTGATGCAGTTTGACGTCTGAAATCACTAATGTTGGGTTAGGTAAGGGCTCAGAGGAGGTCTTATGTGCTCTAATGTGCTTGCTATAGGCTCTTCCCCACATCTGAAAAAACAAATGCACTAGAGTCTGAGTCAAGACCAAGGGAATGGCAGAGATGTTCTTCTTCATATAAAAATAAAAAAAGAAGTAAATTAATAATTCATTATCATTCATGGTCCCGATATGAGCTTTGAGTACTACAACACTACTTTCCAGCCTCAACTGAGGCTCATGGCTGGACGAATTTGGACTAAATAAACCTTTGTGTTTCTGTGTTTGCTACTCTGAGTTCTGAGCCTTGTCAGTATTATTGGTTGAAGTGGTTTTTGAATCTGTACTCTTGCTGCCTGTGTTTTTAACGTTAGGATGTACCTATGTGTGTTGCAAATGTGTGTTGACCCCACCTGCTTATTTAACGTTTTGGACAAGCCCTAATAAAGGCATTCTGAACTTTCAGCCCGCCGCAACCCCTTCATTACAGTTCATGCTTGGACATGTTTTACTTCATGTATTTTGCTCTTGTTCTTTTTTAGTTAGTTAGTTAGTTATGTTCAATTTTTTATAACTTTAATGATGCACATCTTTGTCAGAGACTAATAGAAAATATTTTACAGCATATTTATATGAGTAGTCATCACCAAATAAAGGAGGCCTTTTAAATTTAGCCCTAAAATGCAGCTCTCCATATGTGGTGTTGAGAATAGACCAAGATAGCCCATTCCTATTTACAATACAATACAATTTTTGTATTAATGCAAATGTTATCAAAGGTGTCAAAGGTATTCACATTCATTACTCAGGTAGAAGTGAAGATACTAGAGTTTAAAAAGGCCTTTTTAGAAGTTACAATATCAACTCAAAAGTGTAAAAGTGTAAAAGTAAAAGCACTGGTTTCAAAACGGCTTAAAGTATAAAAGTAAAAGTAAAGAGTAAGGAAAACAAAGACTAAACGCATAGGCTGCACCACAGGGGCATATAGTGCACTACCCCACCTCCCCAAAAACATTTTTCTAAAAGCCATAATGAGGAGAATGTTCTATTAAAATGTTGATGTTGAAAAATGTTGGGATGCACTGGGCTGCCTGTTTCAGCTGCAGATCTGCCCATTGAAAATGAATGCATTTTAGTAATATCAAATATTTAATGGAGCATCTATGTGTACTACTGAGCATTAACATATGTTTCATGGAGGGAAAATATGATGAGTAGTTGCCTAGAAGTTTTGTAATGGTGCAAAAAGTCAAACTTCAGAGGCATGTGATCAATAACCTTTATTGGAATGATAATGTGGTGCTTAGTTGGGACATTTCACTTAAGTTCAGTGTCAGAATGGTATGAATAGAAGGTTTCCAGATGGAGCGATTTATCTGAATAGGGTTTCGTTTTTTTTTTTACGATTTTTTTTCTTCCTTTTTTTTGAACGATGACAAGCTGGAATGAAAACAAATGGAAATGAAATAATAGTAAGGAGGCTATTTTTAAAAAAGTAAGGCGTAGACAGTACAGATAATTGGGTGAAAATGTCAGGAGTAGAAGTAATAAGTCGGCTGAAAAACAATTACTCCAGTAAAGTATAGATAACCAAAATGTCTACTTAAGTAAGGTAATAAAGTATTTATACTCCTGAATATTATTGATGTATGATGTGGCATTTGTTTAGCTCTGAATGCCATTAAACAGATCATTAAACAGTATTGCCTCATCGTTCAGTAACGGCTTGAGTAAAAAGTGGATCTAAAGAAACCCCTGAAACTTTTAGTGGAAATTAAAAGGTTGCCTTGGCTCTACTCGGGTTCATTGGACCTCGGGCCCCATTTTGGAGTCACTATAGCTGGAAACAAAAGGATTGACCATAGGTAATTATCCTAGTTTTTAAATGACAAAGAGCACAACAATGTTGAGTTTAACTCTCCCTTTGTGACAGAACATTTCTCCTAATTAATATTATGCAAATAACGTGGTAAATATGGCCCAGGAAGTAATCGTGAAATAATTACGGATTATGATGTTTGAAGATACATAAAACTAATTTTCGCATGCAAATGAATTCAATTAAAAGCAGTTAACCTTTTCTTGCAATATCATTCTTTAATTTGTAAATTAATATTTCATACCTTATTCCCAAAGATAACAAACTTCTGAACGATAGCGAAGGTGCTGCAATTGACCGTAATGTGAAGTATGGGTATGTGACAGGAATTAAGCAAATGTTGCCTGAAAGGTCACCTGACGTAGTTAAAACTAGCTCTGTTGATTTAACTGCCAATCACGTCTCATTATAATGTTGCCTTAAGCCATGCAATGTGCTGTAGTTTTCTTTGCTTTCTTTGGCTGTCATTCATGTCATGTTTGCAATGCCATTACATCATTTGTGGTGGAGTTTTAGTGCTCAAAGTAAACTGGGCCAATTTGCCAGTATTATGTTGAAAAATAGGCATAAATATACTGATATAAGAAGGGGTACAACATTGTGTGTTATGTACCCGCTTTTCATCAGGCTTAAAGAATCTTCAGCAGGATTTGTGCACTGGACATCTCCATGTATTGTGATAATTACATTGAATTGACTTATGAACATTAAAATGATACACTTATCCACAACCATCCTCAGACGTTTGTAGTAACACTTCCGGCCTGTCGGCCGTCCATAGGCTTGGCCAAAGAGGTTGATTAGACTGCTGATACTGTTAACATATATTCTGCTCTTTAACACAGGAGATCATTGTTGCTGTTCTTGCACCAATGATAAACAGTCAAATAAAAATGTATCAAATCTATAATCAATAAAATCTTTTTACATTGACCTCTATTGAAATATTTTTTTTCTTGTGAACTTGTTAGATAGGAATGTTAGATATGGAAATTTGCTGCTATTAAACAGAAAACAAGAGTTGCAAATCAGTCAGAACTGACTACAATGGAAAACACACCAGCATTATATGAGCAGCCAACACCAAGTAGAGGAGGCTTCTGATATGCAGCCCTAAAATGCAGCTCTCTCCATATGTGGTGTGGAAGATAGACCAAGATAGCCCATCCCAATAACATAATTCAATTTGTGTATTGATTAATGCAAATATTATTGATGTATGATGTGGCATTTGTTTAGCTCTGAATGCCATTAAACAGAACACAAGAGTGTTGCTTCATCGTTCAGTAATGGCTTGAGTAAAAAGTGGGACTACAGAAACCCCTGAAACTTTTAGGACAGATTAAAAAGATTGACTTGGCTCTACTTACGTTCTTCGGACCTTGGGCCCAATTTTGGAGTCACTAAAGCTGGAGACAAACAGATTGACCATAGGTGCTTAGGTCCTATTTCTTTAAATGACAAAGAGCACAACAAAGTTGAGTTGTGAAATTATACTGTTTAAAACTACAAACAAGTTCATTCATTTTGCCCAACCTTTCAACCTCTCTGAGATTAGTTTTAGAAAAAAGAAAAAGTGCTGTGCACAAGAGTGTAGAATTGGATATGGACCCATTCCAACCAATATCCAGACACTATTGAATTGTTCCTAGCAGTCATCTTTATAAAAAATAAATAAATATAACGGTCCATCAGTGTGTAGTCGATGTACTTGGTACCCAAACGCTTAATCTCTCTAACCCACATCGCTAACAGGATTAGCTTTGCCATTTTGTGCTAACGTGTCAGAAACTGTGGTTTTAGAAGCACCAAAGCTATGTCAAATGCTGAGAGACACCATTCAACAGCTACGTGCACAAAGACTACGCCTCGTACTGATCCAGTAGTGGACAGTGCAGTTTATTAGTAAATTAGGAAAGATTACATAGGCTATTATACAGAACTGGTGTCAACCCTAACACTAACCTTGTGTGTTTGGCAATTAGCATAATTTAGAGAGACACTCAGTCAAGCCAAAAAAAGAAAAGTAGTTTTAAAAGGAAGGTAGTATTAACAATGGTAATAATATTAATAATAATAATAAGAAGAAGAATAATAAGAATAATAATAATGTGTTTCTGCTCTCTGTTCATATGGCAGCATCCATGTGCTATTTTGTCAGGTGACAGAAACAACCCTGACTGTGTAGTAACTCAGACAGAGGAGAGGCAGGTAGAAAGGCAGAATCACAGGTGAAGTTGAAAATTGGTGATCTGCAGGTAGTGAGGTTCAGTATTGTGACGAATGTTAGGCTGATGATGTCCAATGGTTTGTCAGTGTTTCTTTAAATGAGAGCTTGGAATAGGCACATGTTGTCTCACTGTTCATATGTGCCACTGTTAGTTATAAAGACCCATAATTTCAGAACAAACTAAAGAAATGACATTGTCCTACATTTTCTACATGTTTTATGTTTCTTCACTTGGGTTCATTTATGATACAGGTGTGGTTTTGTTTACCTATGCCAGTCATCCGCTTCCACCTGAACTCTACTTAAATGCCTACTTTGCTGTTTTCTGTTGATGACAATTCATCTTCTCCATCCTTCCTCCCCCACCATCACCAGTTTGGTTGGGAGAGGTTGGCTGCCTAGATGTTCTAGATGGTTCTAGATGGCATAAAATTGAGTTTAAAAGTTTATCAGTAATGCAAAAAAAAACTCAGCTTACAGTCCCCCACCCGCCAATGGAACAAAAGACAAGTTTAAAGGAAAAAAGAACACCTTGCCAACTGTGAAGCATGGGAGTGGATCTGTTGTCTTGCTGCCAGTGACAATATGGGTTCCACAAAATACCAGCAAATCCAGAATGCAGTTGTCAAACCATGTGTTTAGAAGGCTGATGCTAAAGCATTGGTGCTCAATAAAGGCCAAAAGCAATAAAATTAAAATGTAATTGGCCATTTCAGCATCTTCGCTTACACTTATGAAGTTTAGGAACATAAACATGCACTCTAAAATGTTCCAAATTTGGAAAAAAAGTGTTTATTGGATTTTCATGATATGGGTTACATACCAGTAAAATGGTGAAGCAGAACATCCATATAAACATTCCTAATCTGCTGCTTGAACGGAGGGCCTTGACCAAATCAGCCATGGTTCTGACCAGAACACATCTAAAACAGCATGTTTTCATTAACAAAACAATATTGTGGTGTATTGAAGATATCTTTTTACAGCAGAAACTGTGCATTTAGGTATATTTCTGTCCCACAGGTACATTTTCTGTCCCAAAGGAGATGGCTGGGGACAAGCCACTGCAATCAGGGACTATAAATATGGTAACATTACCCCTCCTCCTCTCTGTGGTATAAATGTGTCTTACTGCATTGCTGAGTTTGTGCTAGTGCCTGCCACTGACACCCTCAGCATCTACAGTAGATACAACCCAGGCTCCTATAGTAAGATCTGCATTTAGAAGTGCAGTTTTAGTTATAAAGATTCATCATTTCAGGACAAACTAAAGAAATTACATTGTCCTACATTTTCTACATTATTATTTTTCTATATTATTATTTTCTTCCCTTGGCTACACTTATGATACAGGTGTGGTTTTATGTACAAAACCTACAGGAAAAGGTTTCTGGATCCCTTATTAACAGGCTGTTTTTGTTACTCTGTCTTTAAGACAGATGTATGTAAGAGATATGTTCAGTCCAGGCTGAAAAACATATAATGTTGTAATGTCTAAATAAAATAGTGGGCTAAACTGCTCTGGACCGAATACAGTATATTGCTGCTGTCACACAAAAAAAACCTTCTATTTCTAAACCTTCTAAATCTCTATTTTTGCCAAAACTAACTTTTGTAGTTTAAGTAGTATCTAAGCTAAGAGGGATCTTTAGGTTACTACTTTATACCAACTAGATAAGGGTATTTTCTAAGTGAACAGTGAAGCACTTTTGTAAGTCACTCTGGATAAAAAGATCTGCTAAATACTGTAAATGTAAAATTTCCATATACATCAATCAGACAAGATGCAAGGTTTGCATTTATGGCATTTAGTTGACACTCTTATGCAGAGCAACGTACAAGGTTACTCGTATTACAGAGGTGGGCCAATGCAGTGTTAGGAGTCTTTCCCAAGGACTCTTATTGGTGTAGTGCTGCATAGGCACCCAGACTGGGAATTGAACCTCAGTCTCCCACATTGGCCAGTAGTGGTGTTATCTGTTGCGCCACACCAACAGGCTTCACTAGGCTTCACTTCCCACATGTACCAATGAGCCTTGGACGTCAGTGACCCTGTTGCCAGTTCACCGTTTGTCTTTCTTGGACCATTTTTGGTAGGTACTGGGCATGCATAATAATTGCTCTTTACATTGTTCAAAATGCCCTAAAATAAACGGACCAATAGAAATGCTCCAAGATGACTCTGGAAAAAAATCTCTTTACATCGACTTCTATTGCAAATTCATTGAAACCATCCATTGGTTTTTATGACAGCAATGCATTCGAAATGTAATTTATTTCTAGATATAAACTCATATATTTTATACATGAACCTTTTTTTAATTTAGCCGTCATATATCATATCATAATGTTTGCTGTTGCACTGAACTGACCTTCTGAACTGTTTTCTATTCATATACTATCTATATTTAATTGAATTTTATTGGGGCTCACTTGGGAGAGAGGATATTAATATCAGTGTAACTATGATAAACAAACGCTAATAAATAACTGCTTAATATTAGCTTTTTGCTTGGGTGGCGTCAGGCTCTACATCTTTCCGCAGCGCTGGTCCTCAGAGTGGGTATGGAGGCAAGCTGCAGAGGATGTGCAGAGTTTGCTAGTTCAGCAGAGATAGCTGTAGCATCAGTTTACAGTGCGGCGTGAGAGTTACTTATCTCCAGCATTCAATAAATCTTTGCCTCTGCTACAAACTCCACCGAGACCTCAGAATTACAGGGTTCTATCTGACAAAAGCCAAGTTCTCACATGCTTCAAAGTTCCTAAATCCCACACGGCTTAACTTCCAATCACAGCCAAGCACTTATTCGGAGTTGACGGAAGATAGTGAGGTAGTCATACGTGTGCTGTGTGCTGGAGCTTTCTTGCTTTTTTTTTGTTCCTGATTTTCCCGGCTAAAGCAGAGATTACAAGACCGAAATACAGCGCAGAACACAAAGCATGATGCAATCGTTACACTGCGGCATAAAAAAACTGAAGAGCAAGAGGGTTTGAAACAAGGCCCGTTCTCTCCCTTTCCATTCACAATCCAACTCAGTGGACAAACAATGAAGGCAGCAACAACAGTGAACATGCTAACCTGCTACTGTTACATAGCTTAGGAAACCTCCTAACCTCCATTCATTTTCTACATCAATATCGGGACAATTTCCATATACACCAATCAGCCATACACTAACAAACCTATTATAGGAAGGTTATCCTTGTAACAGCGCAAATCTTCTTAGGCATGAATTCCACAAGACATAGATAGCATTAATGTTTTCAGCAGTTTGTGCTACAGCAGTGAATACTGAATACTGAAATCGGACCAGACCGGTTAGGCTTCACTCTCCATGCATATCGGTGAGCCTTGGGCTCCAATTATCCTGTTGCCACTTTACCGGTGGACCATTTTTGGTAGGTACTGAACACTCCATACCAGAAACACCCCACAAGAGATGTTCTGACACTGCAATCTGGCCCATGTCAAAGTGGCTCAAATTAATGTATATGCTTGTTTTTCCTGCTTCCAACACATCAACTTCAAAAAAGAAAAGATCTTACATTTTAAAAAGAGACCCTATTTTTAATAGTGTACCAGTCCAATAGTCGGCCTGCGCTATGATATAACCATTTTAGAGTTATGTGAAGTCAATAAATGTAAACTTCCCCTTGAAACAAAGGAGCTCAAAAACAGTTCCCATATAGCACCAACAAAGGGGTCCACTTTAGCACCAACATGGTTTCCTCATGGTTTCATCCACTTCCACCTGACCTCTCCACCCCTAAACACTTACTTTGCTGTTGTCAGATGATGATGTTTGGTCCCAGGGAGGTTGGCTCCATCCCTACTTTCCATGCACAGCAGGATATGCAAGGGTCCTGATGTTACAAGATCAGGACAGATGACGGGGCCTACGCCAAATGCCTTTGGAGTCTTCTGGTAGAACCAGATAGAACCAGTTTTGCTACACTGTAAAAAGCAGTTTAAGTAATAAAAAGTCAACTCTAATAAATACATTCAATAAATGAACCATTATTTCATTCAAACCATTTATTTGATTTGAATCAGTCCAGTCCAATTGCCTGTTACTACTGCTTGCTTTTGGTTGAACGAACAGTTGAAGTGCTTTTTACAGTGTATATGTACATAAACAATGCAATGCATATGGACATGAACAGTACAGTAACCCTCCAATACAGTTATGTAACCATTTATTAATGAGTATGTGTGTATACTATGTGAGTATACAGTCTGATTACAAATAGATTAACCCCTCAAACAGTCCATGGTCCACCTTTTGAGTGTTAAGGGGTTAAAACACCCCTTACCATTAATGAATTCAGCTGCATTAAGCTGACACAGGTCTTCAGCTGTGCTCACTAATAGAATGGATGCTCTGGAGCAGCCATGAATGAGCCTACGGTGACCATTACCACCGCCAGGGGTTGGCTAGAGGGGCATAACGCCCCCCAGCACTGGGCTGTGGAGCAGTAAAACTGCCTTTACTGGAGTGATGGAGCTCCATCCAATATTTCTGGGATGAGCTGGATCTGTGTTTGTAATCCAGAACTAATCATCCAACATTAGCTCCTGACCTCACTAAAGCTCTTGTGGCTGAATATGATCAAATCCTTCCCACAAGAGAAGAGGCGGCCACTGCAGCAAACAGGGGACAAACTTTTTTATTAAAAGATGGATGGGCAGGTGTCTACAAACTTTTTGAAATATAATGTACGCTGCCGTCCACATGATTTCCAAAATGTATTCACAATGCATTCAATATTGCTTCCCTGATAATATTCACATTTATCCACTCACCTATTTTCATGATTTTTTCATTACAAAATAACAGTTTAACCTAAAAGCACAGCACTGTAATGTTTTGTTTTTTTGTTTGTATGTTTTGTTTTGTTTGCTACACGAATCAACATACGAGTATAGATTTAATGCATGAATTGTGCATATTTTTATGAAAATAAAAACAATTTAAACAACAATGAACATAAAGTAGACATTAAAATATGCTTACTGTATGTTTACTATCATAGGGTATGAATTCCCTAAATCATTTATAATGTATTTATAATCATATCTTAATTGATTTACTGTGTTTAGAGTTTTTACTCTATTACATTATGCACTCATCACTCATTAACACATACAAAATGATTAGGTAATTGCATTGGGGAGGTACTGTACTGCACATGAATATGCCATTAAAGCTGCACGTATATGCCTTGAAGCAGCGTCGCACACTCTTGCTGGTCTCTCAAGACAGACCCATGAGTAGGTACTTATGCTGCCTATGCTATAGACACTGAATACTTGTGGCTGCTTGAAAACCACTCTGTGGAGGAGGAATGTCACTGTATATGTATGTGAAAGAAGCTCATTTTTAGTATTGAAGTCTTTAAGTGTGTCTGAACAGGCACTGTACGCTGTACTTAACTGTTAGCTCCTGGACACTATGATAAAGTGCTATAGAAAATAGCTTATGGGGTTCTTACGGAGTTGTGACTGGGTTTAACATGGTAATTTGACTCAAGAGAACATAAAGTGTTACATGCAGTGTCTGTCTAAACATGGTCATCACAATAATGACTTTTTTCCTAGTTTACAATATTAATGCAATATTGAATTTTGAGGATTAGAGGAATATACATATACTATTCAGAGCTGTGAACCCTTGATAACCAAAGGTTTTTTCTTTCTCAATTGAAAAAGACATAAAGCTAACAGGTTTAATAACACTACACAGTTCTAGACCCAACTACATCTGGGTTTATAGCTTCCAATAGACAGTCAGGTACCATACTTTTATTGTGTGTACTAAAGTTTGCAGTACATCCTTTCTTAAGCATTTCAACAAGCATTTCAAGACTTTGAATACTGCAAACTTCTGTAAACTTTGAATACTGCAGGAGTAGCAATTTGGCCTGCTAGCAATCTGCCAGCAATCTAAAAAGATTTTGGAGCTGGTTATTAAACAAATTGGAAGCACCTAACATCAGTCCGTGACAGTGTAGTGGGAGCTTGTGAAAGCAGAGGACTACTGAATATCTGAAACATCCCTGGTGGAACTGCAGCTTGTATGACTGCTGTGATATACTGAATTACCCAGTACTTTCATGTCTAGTGCAGACTTAAAGCTAAGCTAGAACTCTTAAGGTCATAAATTCAACCATATCAAAATCTGTGATGACAAAACATTATTCTAACGTTTCATATATTATTGTTATGTCCAAAGAAACTACTAGACATGTCCAATAAACACCCCTACACCTGGATACTTCCCTGCTGAAAAAAAAAACAGCCTGACCAGTTTAAGTTCATCAAGCTGGATTTAAAGACCTTGACCAGTTTGTATGCTTTTGTTTGAGTTTGATGGTTTAGCTGGTTTACAAGTGTGATAAACCTGACCAAGCTAGACCATCAGTATGACCATCATTACCAAGCTGGTCGACCAGCACGACCAGCTTCACCAAGTAGGTCGACCAGCATGATGCTTTTTAACCATCCTGACCATCAAAGATCAGCTTAGACCATCTAAAACCTGCTACCAGCAAAAGCTGGTCTTGAGCTGGACTTTTTCAGCAGGGTTATTAAGAATGATTTATGAATTTTTGCATGATTCAGAAAATGTAGATGGTTCTTCTGTTCCACTTTTTAAACCCCGCCCATTCACCCGCTATACTGTACTGTCATGGCGTGTTAGGCCAGACATGAAGGGATGAACACTCGCAGAGATGAAATCCAATGCAAGAGAATTTATTTAACAAAACGAACTTAAAACACCAAGGGTACGAAAACGAGGGTGAATCGCCTGAGCTGACCTAGACACACCTGAGACCAAAGAGGAACCGCAGGGCGTCCTGAAGGCTCCAATAGGTTCAATTCTCGGCAGCGAATGGCAGTGTTGAGGCTCCATAAGTACCCCCCAGTCCCAGGTGAAACACATGAACCAAATGAACATGAATCGATACACTGAACCAAACACATGAACGTAAATGAGGCGGAAGTCCTTATTTGGGCCTGTGGGCGGCGGCTCGGAATCGCCCCGGGGGAAGGCACGATACACGATTTTATGAAAACTGCTCATCTTGTGACGTTATTAACCCAAAAAATAGCAGAATATTCAACTTATCAGGCAGTAAATGTTACATCAAAAATCCAACAACTGTAACATGCCAAACTGTTCTAATGAAAGTACAGTGAAGCTAATTATGCTAGTGTAAGCATAGCAGACTAATAAGCAGGCTAAACATAGTCTACCACAGATCAGTTGTCATTATAATGCCAGTCACTCAGCTTCACTTGCTCAGTTCAGGGTTTTTATGCACTAAGCACCAATGAACTTCTGTGTTGTGGTGTGAAGTGTCTAATACTAGCTAAGAACAATTTGCGTCTTTATCATCTAAACTTGCATCTGTTGAGTATTTTAGCAGAAGCAAACCTGTTAGCTATTAGAAGCTACTGCTATTTGGACACAAAGCTTCCTCTTCAAAGTTTCCTGTCCACCTTTTTTTTATATAATAAGCTATGTCGGAGTAGGCAGCATGTTGTTCAGCCTGCTGAGATGTCTCCCTTAGCCGTGTCCTTACCCAGCATATATAAGTACAGTGAATGATGTGTTCAAGCTTATCTGTGTTGTACAAAAGAGGCATTTGTATGAGATGCGGATACTTGTCTGGTTTCACTGTTTTTAACAACGTGACATGCTGTGTTAATTGAGCTCAATTCTTTTAACAACATCACTGCATCTATTAACTGAAATTGCAGTGCTGCACTTTGCCTCGTTTCTTTTATATATATATATATAACTTACAACTGAAGAGCTCAATAAATCCTGTTCTAAAATGACCACCCTACTGTTTCACGTCCCAGCTGGCATTTGACAGGCTTTGTCTGAAGGCCCTTATCTGGTCAGAGTGTTCATTTGCAAGGGCTGAGGCTGAAGTTCCTTGATATTCTCCTCTGGACTCTAAAACAATTCAGTGTTCTGCTGAAACTGAATCCTTAATAACTTGATCCACTATCACCAAAGACTTCCCTCAAAGTTCACAGAACTCCAAAAGCCAGCAACCGAGGTGTTTATGAGTTTACTCTAAAAAGCCATTATTGACTCAGCAGCTGTTTTAAGTTTTGTTACAGTGTATACGTATGGAAACCCCTCATCCAAACAAGCTATGCAAATGCATCTTGCAAACTAGTTTGACATAGAAGCAAACAATGACCATGATAATCCTCTAATATGATTGAATATGAATTCAATAATAATCCTCTAATATGAATTTCTAACTGCACCATTAGTTGATTGCAACATCAGTAACTTCGGAAGTCTGCACAGGTTTCATCTAGGGTTCTTTAGTGAGGGCAGTGGTTATATGTAGAACTATGATAACTTAGGAAACTTTTTTATTCTTTTTCTTTGTCGGCTACCTCATCCCTGCAGTTTTTGAGATATCAACACATTTCAGACGTGAGATTTGGGCTTCTATACGACTTTTTAATCAAATATATGGTTTCCATGTAGCAACAGGTTTTGAAAGTTTGTAAACTTTTCTTATGTCATGATGACACAAATACACTATTAACACCCAACCAGTCACATAGGGTACCACACCCAACCACCACTTAGCAACACCCTACACTGTAAATTTTGCACAGTGATTTTGCAGCCTTCATACATTACATTAGACGGTAAGTGATATAGGTAAGCGAACAGTGGCTTCTTGTAGTTGGATGTGAGAAAAAAGGGCAGATGTAAAGACCTGAGTGACTTTGACAAGGCCAAACTAGCCAGATTACTGAGTGAGTGGTAAGTACCTACAAACAGTGATCAGAGGAGGCGCAACCCACAAATCACAGAGAGGCTGTTATGCTCCAAGGCTAGGCATCAAGGCTTTAGTTCTAAGCTAACAGAAAGGGTACTGATGATAGTTATGGGAACAATCTTTCACAACCTGTTGGGTATGGGGCTGCATAGTTACAAACTGGTCAGAGTGTCCATGCTAACCCTTGTCAACCACTGAAATGACCTACAAAGGAGTTAAACAGCAGATGAATGGAACATATCATCTATGGAAGTCAATAAATTTGGTTAACAGCACTATTCCTCTTATTATCATCTGTTATGTTTTTGATCACTGGATTGGCTCACATTTTTAACAAAAGGGTTTGTTAAAGAGTTCACGTTTGAGTGTTTCAGTGTAGGCATGGAAATAAAGCAGACGAAGCTCCATCAAAGTCCATCAAACTTTAATGCAATCAGGCTGAGTGCAGAATCATTAGAGCAGAGGTCACTACCAGTCATGACAGCTTATTCTATTTCTCTAGCAGCCTAATTTACTGACAGATCACTGCAGAAGGATACATTACACAGCTGTCAACTGACAACTCCATATGAACGTACTGACAGGGTTCCAGTCAGCGTGCAATGTATTTCCTTCAACTGTAATTAAAATACTCAGACGGGTCCAGCTGCAATATTTTTTAATCTTTTATTGCGCTCACATGCGGTAGATGTTCGTCTAGCGTAACTCACAGGAGAACACATTGACCCTTAGAAGCTTAGTTATCACAAAAAAAAAAAACAAAACAGTTTTTTTCATATGAATCACTTCTCACTTTTAGCTCATTAAAACAAGCAGGAGGATTCCGTCAAAAGTTCGTTTTTCACCCAAACTTTGCTAGGTTAATATAACACTATTTTTAGGATCAAACATTTTTAATATTTTACACTGTGTTTCTGGAACTAAAGTAGAACATCATTAATCTCGTCTCTGCAGCACGACTTGGAATGTAATGGAATATATTATAGAAATATAAACTTTTGAGTCCTTTGTGATAATGTCCTACATACTTAATGACATTGCTGAGTTGAGAGCAGCCCCCAATGAATCACATTAGCTTCAACAAGACAGCTGCAGATGTAAACAGCAAAAAGGAGGATCATCCACTCCTCAAATGTGGCGGTGGAACGTTGGTTGGAGCACAAGGTGCCACTGTTGGACCCTTGAGCAAGGTACACAATACTGCCAAATGTATTCAGTTGCCTGCCTTTGCACGCATACGAACTTGAGTGACATCCCATTCTTAGTGCACAGGATGTAATATGATGTCGGGCCACCCTTTGCAGCTATAAAAGCTTCAACTCTTCAGGTAAGGCTTTCCACAAGGAGTGTGTTTATGGTAAATTCTGACCATTCTTCAAGAAGTGCATTTGTGAGGTTAGACACTGATGTTGGATGAGAAGGCCTGGCTCACAGTCTCCGCTCTAATTCATCCAATTCATTCAGGTGTTCTATCGGGTTGAGGTCAGGACGCAGGTCAGTCAAGTTCTTCTACACCACACTCGCATATTCTTCTCTTTATGGCTCTTGCTTTGTGCTCTGGTGTGCAGTCATGTTGGTACAGGAAGGGGCCACCCCCAAACTGTTCCCGCAAAGTTGGGACCATGAAATTGACTAAAATCTGTCAATTTCTATGCGGAAGCATTAAGAGTTTCTTTTTACTGGAACTAAGGGGCCAAACCCAACTCCTGAAAAACAACCCCACATCATAATCCCCCCTCCACCAAACTTTACACTTGACACAATGCAGTCAGACAAGTACTGTTCTTCTGGCAACCGCCAAACCCAGACTCGACAATCAGATTGGCAGAAGAACACGTTCAGCTCTCCAGAGAATGTCTCCACTGCTTTAGAGTCCAGTGGTGGTGTGCTTTACACCACTGCATCCAATGCTTTGCATTGCGCTTGGTGATGTAGGGCTTGGAAGCAGCTGCTCAGCCATGGAAACCCATTCCATAAAGCTCTTTCACACTCTTCTTGAGCTAATCTGAAGGCCGAATGAAGTTTGGAGGTCTGTAACGATTGACTCTGCAGAAAGTTGGCGACCTCTGCGCACAATGCACCTCAGCATCTGCTGACCCCGCTCTTTCATTTTATGTGGCATACCACTTAATGGCTGAGTTGCTGTCATTCCCAATCACTTCCACTTTGCTATAATACCACTGACAGTTGACTGTGGAATATTTAGTAGCGAGGAAATTTCACGACTGGACTTGTTGCACAGGTGGCATCCTATCACGGTACCATGCTGGAATTCATTGAGCTCCTGAGAGCCACCCATTCTTTGACAAATGTTTGTAGTCTGTCTGCATGCCTAGGTGCTTGCTTTTAGACATATGTGGCCATGGAATTGATTGGAACACCTGAATTCAATCATTTGGATGGATGAGTGAATACTTTTGGCAGGTACTTAACCCTGTAGCAGACAGGGATGCCTAACCCTAAGCATGGAAAGCCCTACAATTGTATATGTATAATAACTAAACATGCAAATAGCCCTGATGAATTTGAAATGTGTCTCAGTTGGGAATAAATGAAATGATAGCGAGTTTAGCTGATTTAGTTTGAAGCGGTGGCTCAGAGGTCAGTAGGTACCATGTCTTTAAGTTACTGGCTTTAAGACATGGAGGAGAATGTTTAAGAAGATGTTTTATTATTCAAAGAATTTCTGCTTTTTCATGAAAAAGCCAACAGCTGCTGTAAATTACATTGATCGTTTTTCATGTCTGATCAGCAGGAGGCCTGAGTGGTGGAAAAGGCTGCTTGTTGAGCTAAAGCTAGAGCTAACAGCTATAACATTCCTTGCATTTCAGAACTTCCTGCAGTACCTTAGTTTCAGATATTCTAATTCTGAACAAGAAAACACATAAACAGGAATATATGTCACATATTACTTGTTTTATTGTTACTGTCTTAACAACAATAATACGCATATTCTGATTTAAACTGTGCTCTCAATATGAAGAAACACTGTGAATTTAAGTATATAAGCCATCTTTTATTAGGAGATATTTTCTCCCCAGTGAACTATGTGCCATCATGTTGGTTTGTTGCATAGGGATTTTCTGAATATTAATACAAAATACAATAATACAAAAGTAATTAAAATAAATTGAGCTGTGTTATATCTGCAATTATTATATTTATAAGTATAATTGCCATAGAATGCATTTACTCATTATTTTGTACTTACTGTACTCCAATTTCTACATGAACCTTTGATCAGGTTGAAAAATGCCCAAATGCTTTATTTGTTTATATGCCCGTTTACAACCTAACGATTTGTTCCTAGAATGAAACAGGCTGATTTCACTTTTATTGTGGTCTCACATTAAAAACTCTGTAAACAAACCTAATTTAATTTAATCATGTTTTTTTTACATGAAAATGTCTTTTTGGAACTATACAAATCTTTTCAGTGAAAAAAAAAAACTTTTCACCTAAAAATAAATTACATCAAAGTACAAAGTAACTTAGATGAAGTAGGATTTTTTATACAAAGATCTTGCTAAATTAGCAATCAGCCAACATAGAGCCACACTCATCAGCAGAGAAATTGGTAACTTGCTCTTACAGCCAGGCAGCCAACTATTATAATAAACATATTGGTGCACACGTAAGAGAATGTAGCCTAGGAGGAACGACTACACGTTGATGCAGACATTAATGCAAAGAGATGATGCCAGGAGCTAATGGGAACGATGTGAGTTTTACTAATCAAGGTTGCAATGGCCAAACATAAGGCACGGAAATTTAGCACTAAGCCCAGAAATGCATTCTGAAGCCCAAACTGTCAGCTGCCAATTAAATTAGTTGTGGGCATGGTCATGCAAGAGTTTACCTTGTGTGAGGTAGTTTGGATGCAAACAAATAACTTTGTGTCTACAATAAATATTTAAGTATTACAAAAAGATGATTTATTTAGGTAAAAAAAAGAAACACAGTACGTGTTTATGTTTAGATGCAAAAAGTATTTGATATGTGTTAATCCAGTACACTTTATTTATGCTGCTGCCTCCCTGAGCTTTCTCTTATTTGCTCACCACTTTCACCCTCTTTTCCTGGCTAGTGACAACACCGTTTGAAAAGAAAAGTGTTTTTAAGCATGTTTAGTGGCTGCTGCATGTTACCACAGCACTATCCTGGACACTGGTAAACACAAATTCTGGGAGCATAAATAAAAATAAGTCAGGACAGTTATACAACAGTTTTGGGGTTTTGGATTTAGCCCATTTTTACAGCTCTGTTTTGGTCATGATTATGTTATTCAAGGTTTGTGACATGTACATTTTATGTTTCTGCCTCTCATTAATAAAGTATGTCAAGATAAATACAGTTTTCCTGCCAATTTCCTGCATTCTTCCATCCCATTGACTATGGTATTTGCTATGTTTAGACCAGAAACATCATATCTTGCATCAGAGACTGATGGAAGAGGCAGGTTGGAAATGATAAAGGGTCCGCTTGACAGTGACTTTTTTTTTCACAGCCTCGAGAATCTCCTTGCAATACCTAGGGGTTCGGGTCCCTAAGGGCTGGTGAACCCCTGGTTGGGAAACCCTGCATTATATAAAGTAACTATGTAAAAAAATGATGCAATTGTGTACATACCTTTATATGGCATAGCCAAATGGCAAACAATAACTCTTCAAAGGGCTAGAGTAGACCACTTTATAAGCAGAAAATGCACTGTGGACGTATTGATGGAGATCATAAGAGCCTTCCTTCCAGTTCATCTTCCCTGCGATTGTTCCCTTTATATATTGCTGTGTTTTTCATGCCGCGAGTGAGAAAAAAGCAATGATTTAAAACCGTTGGAATGTTCTTCGCTTTACTGGCGCATGCCTGCACATCTCTCTCTCTCTCTCAGCCGTGGCCTAATAAACTGCTTAACGCCTTTTTACGTTTGCCACTGACGCAGCTCTGATCTATGGAAAAAGGGAATTCGCGGTGCCCCAGTATTAGGAATTTATGAGTTTTGTCAGCATTCATTACTGCCATAGCCTCCAGGCAAAACAAAGAGAGACCCAACTGTCTTGGCTCTCTGTCCTCCTTGTGGCTCCCCAGAGGGTTCAATGGCACTGTGGTCACCTGCACTGCACATACATACATACACATACACACATACTCACACACACACACACACACACACACACACACACACACACACACACACACAGAATAAGGTTTGTGGTTGGCTGCTCTGATGTGCTGCTGGGATCAGGATGAGCTGCGGGCAGCCCTGTGCGACCGAATGACCTCAGGACACACAGTCGTCCACTGCACTGTATCTTAAATGCACTTGCATGATTTATTTAGGGCCCTGGAAGGCAGGGAAGGAAAGCCTCAGACATCCAGCCATTTTACCAGGTCTAGAAGAAAAGGCTTCAAATCCTGAACTGTCAGGAAAGGAGAAGATGCAGTCATTCACTGACAAGTGAGCTCAATAGTAGTTTAGTTAAATTTTACTTACAATGAGTTGCAAGGTTAGTAGTTACTTATTTACATTCACTGACCATTTTATCAGAAAATCCAAACATACTGGAGAACTTTGTATTTTCACAGTTGCTGTGATACCACCCTTACATCCAACGTACTCCTCAACCACAGTAAAACCACCAGTGACCACATCCTGACCCTGATGGTAGACAACTCTTGGCAGATGTGCTGACATGGGTGCAAACTTTGCAGCAGCTCATACATACCTCAGTGTCCAATATTGTCATGCCAAAAGAATGTAAGAGTACACTAAGAGCTGACGGCGGACTCCAAAAAAAGACTCCATCTTAACTATATGCAAAAGGAGTTATAATTAAACAGGATATACTGAGTTATAATACAACAGCAGATACTGAGTTATAATACAACAACAGATACTGAGTTATAATACAACAACAGATACTGAGTTATAATACAACAACAGATACTGAGTTATAATACAACAACAGATGCTGAGTTATAATACAACAACAACAGATACTGAGTTATAATACAACAACAGATACTGAGTTATAATACAACAACAGATACTGAGTTATAATACAACAGATACTGAGTTATAATACAACAACAACAGATACTGAGTTATAATACAACAGATACTGAGTTATAATACAACAACAACAGATACTGAGTTATAATACAACAGATACTGAGTTATAATACAACAACAACAGATACTGAGTTATAATACAACAGCAGCTACTGAGTTATAATACAACAACAGATACTGAGTTATAATACAACAACAGATACTGAGTTATAATACAACAGCAGATACTGAGTTATAATACAACAACAGATACTGAGTTATAATACAATAACAGATACTGAGTTATAATACAACAACAGATACTGAGTTATAATACAACAGCAGATACTGAGTTATAATACAACAGCAGATACTGAGTTATAATACAACAGCAGATACTGAGTTATAATACAACAGCAGATACTGAGTTATAATACAACAACAGATACTGAGTTATAATACAACAGCAGATACTGAGTTATAATACAACAGCAGATACTGAGTTATAATACAACAGCAGATACTGAGTTATAATACAACAGATACTGAGTTATAATACAACAGCAGATACTGAGTTATAATACAACAGCAGATATTGAGTTATAATACAACAGATACTGAGTTATAATACAACAACAGATACGGAGTTATAATACAACAACATATACTGAGTTATAATACAACAGCAGATACTGAGTTATAATACAACAGCAGATACTGAGTTATAATACAACAGATACTGAGTTATAATACAACAACAGATATTGAGTTATAATACAACAACAGATACTGAGTTATAATACAACAGCAGATACTGAGTTATAATACAACAGCAGATACTGAGTTATAATACAACAGCAGATACTGAGTTATAATACAACAACTGATACTGAGTTATAATACAACAACAGATACTGAGTTATAATACAACAACTGATACTGAGTTATAATACAACAGCAGATACTGAGTTATAATACAACAACTGATACTGAGTTATAATACAACAACAGATACTGAGTTATAATACAACAGATACTGAGTTATAATACAACAACAACAGATACTGAGTAATAATACAACAACAGATATTGAGTTATAATACAACGACAGATATTGAGTTATAATACAACAACAGATATTGAGTTATAATACAACAACAGATACTGAGTTATAATACAACAACAGATACTGAGTTATAATACAACAACAGATACTGAGTTATAATACAACAGCAGATACTGAGTTATAATACAACAGCAGATACTGAGTTATAATACAACAGCAGATACTGAGTTATAATACAACAGCAGATACTGAGTTATAATACAACAACAGATACTGAGTTATAATACATCAGCAGCTACTGAGTTATAATACAACAACAGATACTGAGTTATAATACAACAACAACAGATACTGAGTTATAATACAACAGCAGATACTGAGTTATAATACAACAACAGATACTGAGTTATAATACAACAACAGATACTGAGTTATAATACAACAGCAGCTACTGAGTTATAATACAACAACAGATACTGAGTTATAATACAACAGCAGCTACTGAGTTATAATACAACAACAGATACTGAGTTATAATACAACAACAGATACTGAGTTATAATACAACAGCAGATACTGAGTTATAATACAACAACAGATACTGAGTTATAATACAACAGCAGATACTGAGTTATAATACAACAGATACTGAGTTATAATACAACAGCAGATACTGAGTTATAATACAACAGCAGATACTGAGTTATAATACAACAGATACTGAGTTATAATACAACAACAACAGATACTGAGTAATAATACAACAACAGATATTGAGTTATAATACAACAACAGATATTGAGTTATAATACAACAACAGATATTGAGTTATAATACAACAACAGATACTGAGTTATAATACAACAGCAGATACTGAGTTATAATACAACAGCAGATACTGAGTTATAATACAACAACAGATACTGAGTTATAATACAACAACAGATACTGAGTTATAATACAACAGCAGATACTGAGTTATAATACAACAACAGATACTGAGTTATAATACAACAGAAGATAATATCCCTTAGTGTATATAAAACAAAAAAAATGTCATTTTACATTATGTGAGACCTTTATTACTGTGCTGCCAGTCAATCAGAGGAAAGATCAGTTGGAGGTTTATGTTCAGTAAGTAGATTCACTTAGGTTCTGTCAAACTGCCTTATCTCCTTATTGGTAAAATATGAATGTTTAGAGTAGGAAGAGAACATGGAGTTCAATCAGAATCCAAACAGTGACTCGATAAGTCAATTGTCACTGTCACACATGTGAAAGGCACAGGAGAAATGTGTGGAGAGGTAACACAGCATTATTGCTGTGATACAATACGTTGGCACAGCATTTACCTTTGCTAACGAAGTTAAAGCAGGCAAGCTGCCATGGATAATGATATCAGAAGTGAATTTGATGTGTGGAATTGAATTCCTGTGGAAATAAACCTGGGTGGGAGATTTAAATGAGTGTCTAAATGCTAGCTGTGTAGCCTGCAGAATGAGGATTGACACAAATGCTCTGAATACAGCGGCAATAAATTCTGCCTGCTCGGGACTATGAAAAATAAGTGCCATTCGTATACTGTGTGTGTATGTATTGTGTTTGTGTGTATGTATTGTCATGTTTATGGATGGCGGTGATATTACATCAGAAATACAATAAGAATGAATACTGCTGGCAATAGAAAAATATCTCCAAATACAACCTATGGAGTCTTTCTAAGCATGATAAACTTTCAGCAAAGCAGTTGTTTTTTATATCATTCTTTTTATTTATTTATTTTTTTACAACAGATTCAAACCATTAGCAGACTGTCTTCTGAAACTTAGTGGATAATTAGAGTTTGTTTTAGGGGAAACACTTTACTGTATGGGAGTTAGGTTTTGGGATTAGATTTAGGTTTCAGTTTGAAGTTAAGGTTAGGATTATGTTTAGGTTTTTGGTTAACATTCATTTTGGGTTATGATTAGGTTTTAGGTTAAAGTTAAGGTTAAGATAAAATAAGATAAGATAATCTTTTATTAGTCCCACAGTGGTGAAATTCTCAAGGTTAGTGTTAGGTTTATGATTTGGGTTTAATTTAATTTAGGGTGAGGTTTAGTATTAGGTTCTGGGCTAAAGTTAAGGTTAGTGTTAGGTTTTGGGTAAATTTAATTTAAGTTAGGTTTAAGATTAGGTTTTGGGCTAAAGTTAAGGTTAGGTTTGGGTTTTAAGTTCAAGTTCAAGTTTGTTTAGGTCAGGTTAGGCTGGGTTTAGGTTTTAATTTAATTTAAATTTAGGGTTAGGTTTAGCATTTGGTTTTGGGTTAAAGTTATGATTAGTGTTAGGTTTTGGGTTTAATTTAATTTAGGGTTAGGTTTAGCATTTGGTTTTGGGTTAAAGTTATGATTAGTGTTAAGTTTTGGGTTTAATTTAATTTAGGGTTAGGTTTAGTATTAGGTTTTGGTTTAAGGTTTAGGTTAGGTTTTGGGTTGAATTTAAGGTTAAGGGCAGGATTATGCTTTGAGCTGAGGTTAGGGTTAAAGTTGAGTTAAAGTTAGGGTTAAATTTAAGATAAGGAATAGGTTTAAGGTTGAAGTTAAGATTACAGAAATCCACAAATTTCCGTTTTGGATTGTTTGGTCAAATATACCCTTTATCCAACTATTTTTGATTTGAAGTTGACATGAATCAGAAATCCTAAATGAAAGAATCCTAAAAACAAACATTGTTTTTCCATTACTATGATATAGTTCCAATAGATTCAGTAAAATACTGAACTGGAATGGAAAATTTAATATGGAAATATTTAATTGGTAGTATATTTACATTTACATTTTTCATAATGAAAGATTTAAGATGAACAATTAATGTGAATACACAATCTACTTTTGAAGAAAGTACTTCCTAATTAGGGTAATTACTTGGAGCATAATTAATAAGTAATAGGATCTGTCTATCCAATTAAGCTGTAATTTCTTTGTTTTTGCCAGTTTTTTGTACTAATAATAATGAATTTGTCATTAATTTTTCATAATGTACTTTTTCTTCTGGTAAACAACCTGAAGTAGAGCAAGTAGAGCAGAGTAATGTAAAATGAGGCTTGACTTAGTTATAGCTTATAGCTGACAGATGGCATGCCAAGCATAGAGTGCTGTCAGGATTTAATACTTGATAAAGTCAACTTCATATGTCATTCTAAACTTTAGATTAAGCCTGAGCACAAACACGCAGCAGCAATCATGATGGTTCATCTCTGTGGCAGCGTCTTAACAGAAAGACGTCTGACAATAACCATATAAATCGGGAAACTGAATTTGAGTAATTTTTTATTTTGCACAGTTTGATGAATAAAAAATCCAGTTTTGCTGTTTTCCTAACTGATCTAAAAAGCTGTTCTTCCAAAATAACTTGATGATTTTCTTTACATTGAAGTTTTTTTTCTTTTTTGTAAAGTTGCTATTGTGAAGACACAAGGCAAGACACGCATTTTCACCATTTGTAAACCCAACACTGGCAGCTTTCCAAGCCTGGGTATCAAACCCAGAACCCCATCATCAATAGCCTGGTACTCTTCTTGCACGACTCTTTCATGATTCCTCCCACCTGTACACGGTCTGATTCAGGTTAAACTAATTGTTAGGATCTCAACTGGCAGTCCAGCAGTCCATCTCTAGACCAGGGTTGATCAGTAATTCTGCTTCAGTTAACAATATTACACTAAACTGACTAAAATGCATTCAGTAATGTAAGGCATTTAACGATCTGCCACAGAACTGCAGGTTTTCTATAGCCTACATAAGCGCCTGTCTCATCTGTGAGCTCCAGACAGAATTTATTAAGTTAGCTATATAACTGTTAAACTCTCACTTCAGGAGAGAGGCTTGGAGATAGTTAGCTAAGCTGAAATTCAAATGCAATTAAAATGTGCTGTTTGTTTTTCTAGCTAATGAAATATTGTTTTTCCTAATAAATATAAGCTTACTGTATCATTGTCTCAGAAGGGTTTTGCAACTCACTCCATGTGACATATCATTATTCCCTCCAATTGTACCCAATACATAAACATCTTCATATGAATCCGGTGTGGAAAGCGTACAGGTGGAATCACTGCAGCTCTGCTATTAGTGATTTTCTCTTCGTCTCTGCTCTCCAGCGTGCAATTCTTTCTCAGGAGTACAGGGGGCGCTGCTCGTGTATGAAACGATCCCCCTGTTGTGTAACTTTCCTCTCCGGACAATTAGTCTCTGGTAGGGCAGTTTTAACGTGCCAGTCCCTGTGCGCCCCAGCTCCAAATGGCCAGCAAGTTTCTATACTGAAGCTCAGAACACACTAATAAGATCCATACGAGACCAGTGTCTGGAAGATTACAGCTTAAAAATGATGATCAATAAAAAAAATAAAATACTGGGCATATCCTACATTATTCATTTACATACATATATATATAGTGTCTTATCTCTATTTCTGTCTGAGTCTGAAAAATCCATGATAAATGGACCAATAGAAACACTTCTTGGGACAAGACCTTTCAAAACTGACCTTTACCTTTACCTGTAAATTTGTTATGTTAGAGATACAAGGTTTTTGTGTGACCGTGAAGATAAGAGATATCTAAATGATCTATCTCCTGTCTCCTGAAGTCCACCTTGATCCTAGAATGATTCAAATTGGCTCTGCTGTGCTTGTAAGAGTGGTGTATGTAAATTACCTCTGTGCTGATAGGCTGCCCTGCATTGCAATCTCAAGGAATCTTAGGTAGCCTTCCAGGCTGGGACCGTGGAGCGGAGGTGAGCTTCTGTAGAACGACCATTGTGACGTCACAAACACGAACGCGAGACAAACGGGCGCTTTTTTGGCGCGCCGGCGGGTGTGTATGTGTGTGTATGTGTGTGTGTGTGTGTGTGTGTGGTGGGGGGGGGGTCTGTAAAAACTGTTTAGAGTGTTTAGATACTTTTAATTTAACATAAAACAAAACCCATTAGCATAAACACGCACGTGACTGAATGTGGCCCCTTTAAAACCAGCGAGCATTCACTGCAAAAGAAAATGAAGCAAGAGCTTGTAAGATTTAATGAACTGTCCATACATGGACATACACTGGTCACCAGCCTGACAGCCCCCCCCCCCCCTCCCCTCTCCAACAGAGGCTCCCAGCCTCCCTCCTTTACTCCCTCCCACCCCCTCCTTCCCCGCATCTCATTATCCTGAGCTCCGTCTCTAGGTGATTTAGCGCCGCCAGTCTGAAGCAGGTGTTCAACATGGCGTGCTCGGGGAGCGGATCTCTCTCTATTTCACTCTTCGTCTGCCTGCTTTCTGCAGCCCTTCTGCCCAAAGGTAAGGCGTTAAAGTTGATCCGGAGTTACCGGGGCGAGCGGCAGCGGCGCTGGGGGATGAGGGCAGGGTTGAGGCGAGCACTGCAAGCTCCTAAAGCTCACATGGAGGCGTGGGATGGATGGATGGACGTGGCAGCGGGGGCTCGTGTGTTTTTATTTTTTAAGCTGTGCGTGGTTTTAAGTGGCCGCGTGTTGCTTTGCTTCTCGAGCCGCTTTGCGTTCCTTGCGCTCCTGTTGTTGGTTCACGCAGTGCTCTGGAGACTGGGGAGAAAACTCCGGATGGAGGCTCCGTCTGATGCTGCAGCGGTAGAGTAGATGGAGTGGAGATAAAGTGCAGAAAGGAAGAGAGTGAAGTGAGAGAAAGGTGAACTAGTGCCGAGTGCATTCACACTGCCATCGATCTTTGGGAATCGATGGGTTTTTTTTTTTTGGGCTCTAAAAAGCACAGTCCATTGCTGCGAGGAGGCAGATCGAGCATTTTTCTGAATGACTGGGAAATAGTAGTTCACTCCCAGAATGATCAATGCTCCATCGTTTCTCTAAGAGCTGGCATTACCTGCTGTGTGCGAGATTAGGCTCGGATGCTGTCCATCTCCAACGCATCCACGCAGTTCTGAAGGGGATCCACACCATCTGGCTTGTTGCGCGTTTTTGGCGAGTCACTCTGCGTTATCCATCCACTACAGGACAGGGCGAACACCACCGTGCCGTGGAGTGAACGTTTCACAGCTTCGGTTAATTGGGCTTGGGGGATTCGCTCCTTTGGCATCCCCATCCATCAACAGGTTTGCTGGGAGAGATGGGCTAAGAAAGCCTGTTTGAGGAGGAGGCTGTGAGCAGCCTCTCTCATGTGTTTGTGCACCTGGAGATCTTGAAGGAAAACCATGGTGTTGTGAAACCATGGTGGAAGTTCTTCAGAAAGGGTTAAAAGGTGAGGGACTTCAGAAGACCCCGGTTGCCTTCAAGATCTTCTGTGTTTGATGTATCTTCTCCAAAACAATAGTCACACACAGCCAGCTCAGAGAGGCTCAACGAGGCTCAACATGAAGGAAACCATGGAGTCCTGAAGTTCTACAGAAAGGGTTAAGCTGCATTTTATGAGTTCCTGTGAGAGGGAGAGACTTCATGACACCCTGGTTTCCTTCAAGATCTTGTGTGTTTTGAGCACGTGGAGATCTTAAAGGAATCCAGGGAGTTATTAAGTTGCATTGTAGAGTCTCACTAAACCCTGATTTTCTTTGATCTTTGATTGATCTTTTCCAAAACAATAGTCCCACCTTACCAACTCAGCTAGTATAAGTATTTCCCAGGTTTCATTCAAATTGTCCAGGTGCTCAAACACACAAGATCTTGAAGGAAGTCTGGTTGTCATGAGGTCTCTTTCTCTGACCTTTCTGGAAGAATTTCACATCACCCCAGTTTCCCTTCAAGATCTCCAGATGCTCAAAAAACAGTGAGTGTTGTGAAGCCTCCCAAAGTTACTCTTGAAGGAAACCTCTGACTCTCTGAGCTGGTCATGTGTGACCATTGTTTTGGAGAAGGTACATCATTAAAAGGCTCAGGTCTTGTTACTGTGCCTTTCGGACTGATGTTTTCTCTGTTCTGAGTGGTTCCCCTTCTCAGTGCCTTGTTCAAGTCGGGACTCTTGTGACATCACAAATCTGAATTGAA
Source organism: Salminus brasiliensis (assembly GCF_030463535.1). Classification (NCBI taxonomy): domain Eukaryota; kingdom Metazoa; phylum Chordata; class Actinopteri; order Characiformes; family Bryconidae; genus Salminus; species Salminus brasiliensis. The sequence goes on from NC_132888.1 coordinate 21,310,011, forward strand.
AAACAGGCGCTTTGTTTTTGTTTTTTTTGTTTTTTTACAATATGGGTCACATGCATGGACTGGCGAGTGAATGGTACGCTTGGAAACTTGCACATGAGTGAGGGAAATGAGATTTTCCATCATATTGGTGCTTTAATTAAACAAACAAACAAACAAACAAACTCTCAAATGTGTGACTGCATCAGCGTGATTCATACAGAACATCCTTCTGTTTTCCGACCCAGTCATTTCCCTGACAGCGCTCTAAATTCTCCATGCTTTTCTTAATTAGTGCAATAAAGCAAACTGTTTACCTCCACCACACTTGTGGATATAGAACGCCTTTAGGCTCACCACGGATAATTGGAGCTGTGCATCTTCAAAGAGAGCAGAAGGGTCCCAAAAACAGTGCATTCTCCCACCAAAACTGGGTATTACTTGTAGATGTGTGCCAACGTGTGGATTATAAACAGCCATACTGCTCATGAAATCAGATTCCGAATCACGTGTGTGTCACACATATGAGGCACATGTATACAACATGGAACATATTGAACACACAAGTCACACTATTTCACACATAAGGCGTCTAAAAGCCACATGATCACAAATAAGCCGCTGCTGTCATGCAAAACCTTTCACGTTTTTGACCCATTTTCAATCCAGCGTTTGTTTTTTCATCATGAATGGACCAATAGAAATGCTCATAGAAATGCACTTCCATTGAGTGTGTTTTTTTTATTACAAGTCATTTTGGAGCATTTCTATTGGTCAACTTTTCAGGAATTCTTGACACAATGTAAAGAACAACTGCAAGACTCAACAATAGAGATACAAGGTTTTTGCATGACAGCGGCAGCTTATTTGTGACCATGTGGCTTTAGGTAGTAGACGTGTTTAGAACATTTCTGGTCTGGATGACTATGCTGGATGACTATGCTGCACCTCTGAGGTGGACCAATGTAGTGTTAGGAGTCTTGCCCAAGGACTCTTATTGGTGTAGCGCAGCACAATCACCCAGACTGGGAATTGAACCCCAGTCAGGTAGTGGTGTTATCTGTTGCGCCACACCAACACTACATTGGCCTATATTTGCATTGGAGTGTCAGCTAACTGCCATAAATATAGGTGTGATGGATATGATATACATTTGAAACGGAAATTATTCAAACACCTTTTTCAAATGAGGTTTAGAGGTTGAGAGTTATTTACAAACCTTCAGCTTTTTGCAATAAGCCAATCAAGCAAGCACATTGTTGATTGCATGTTTAGAAAAATGGTCTAAAAGAATACAGAGAAGAGATCATTGTCTTACACAAGCATGAAAAAATAATACAAAGAGAGAGCAAAGCAAAGCAATGGTGATAGAGATACTAACTGGTGTTAGAGATAACTGGAAGCACAGTTATCAAAGGATCACTGGCTACACTACCTGAACGTGACAGAGAGACAAAGCTATCACCGGCTGCCACCAAGTTCCTGAGGAGGCAGGTGGTCAAAAATCCTTGAGTGACTGCAAAATACCCGCAGCAGGATTTGGTGGCGGCAAGAACTGGGGTTTCAGTTTGCACAGTAAGGCGAATACTAAACCCTGAAGGTCTTTATTCCTGTACACCTCCACTCACCCAAAAGCAAAAGTAAAGTTGCCTCCAGTCTTTTCAAACCCCTATAAATAAGCCACAGACGTTTTGGAGGGGTCTGTTCTGTGGAGCGATGAAGCAAAACATCTACCAGGACTTAGTTTCAGAAGAAGTTCTGGAAGATTCTGGAGTCGCAGTCACAGTCACCTGACTTCAGCCCCATAGAAAATCTGTATTGGGAGTTGAAGAAGGCAGCTGCAGCACAGAGACCCAATAATATTATTGAACTGGAGGCCTATGCCCATGAGGAATTCTTCAGAAATGGCCACTCGACAAATGACCACTTGGTAGTATGCTAGAGATCGCCTGAGATACCATAGCAGCCACCTGCAATATCATAGCAACCAGCCTAGCATCCACCACGAAACAACTTAGCAACACCTTATGCACCACCTGGGACACCTTGGCAGCAGCTACATGAAATTTTATAGCAACCACCTGGAGTACCATAGCAACCACCAGGATGCACCTTAGCAACACCATATCACTCTCTTAACAACATCGTACCCACCAACTGGCACACCTTAGAACCACCTAAAATGTCGTAACAACTGCATAGCAACACCCTAGCAACCACCAGAAATACCATAGCAACACCATAGCAACCACCTTGGCAAAAATAGTTTAATCTGGATGTGGGAACCACTTAAGGTGCACAGACATTTTTTTATTTGACACTATTGCCTATCAATTTACAAAATGACCTGAGGAGGAACTTCTGCTTCCTTATGAACTCCTCTGAAAGCCTCCTTCGCACTGTCCGTCATCAGGCCCGAATCGGTGCCATCAAGATAATGACAGCACCCGCAGTATGAACGTGTATTGTGTCATGCCTTTTTTGTAAAGCAGGCAGATTTTTAATTTGGATTAGTTCCAGGCCGTGTGTCTGATTAGTGTAAAGAATGAGATTCGTATCCTGGAAACATAGCGTGGCTATTGCATCACAGACTCTTCTGTGGCACTGACAGCGCTAGGATGCTCGCTGAAGAAACGCAGCGCACTGACGCACAGCGCCAATTAATTATGAGCTGTTTTTTTTTCAGATGCCTTATATAGTCTTCCCCAAATCGAGCTGCGCAATAATCCTTTAACTCATATCTGTGCTGAAGAGATCTCAGAGCATTATGACTCTGACAGGAACGTCTCAATCAATATTTTATTTCATTCATTTTTCCGCGGCTGTGAAACACTGCGGTTGTGCAGCATTATGTAAATACTATTACATAACAGACATTAGACAGATGTCTTAGATTCCCTGTCTTTAAGATTGTTGATGGGGGAGAAAGAAAAAAAAAAAAAAAAAACCCCGCCAGAGTAGAATTCTGTGCAGTTCTTTGGTGTCTGTATTCTGAGGGTGAATGCGTGGGCCTACATTCCTGAAAGATCAGGGTAGCTTTTTAATCACCCACCTGTTACTTTTGAAATTAATAACAACTAATAATCCAGCAAGATTTCTGCACTGATGAGATCGCCTACGTTCTGTTTAGATCAACATCACTCACAGCAATAATTCAGCTTTCTATTTCAAGCCATACAATTTTTTAGCTCATTAGATTTGCATTATCCCCTGACTTATAAGCCATTCTCTAATTGCTAAATAATGGACAGTACTACATTATGGTCAGAGCAGATGCTAATGTTGTTGGAGGAGGGAGGGGGATTTGTGATTAACTTGCTGGGAAAATATGTTAAAAATGGGGCTTTTAGAAATATCACTTGTTCATAATAGGTCAGTATGCATTAGCTTATCAGTGATTGAGGCTATTTGGCTTGATATTCTCGCAATAGAGCGTGCTCATTAAAAGAATAATTTACTGAAAAATCCTATTTACTCAAATTGTCCTCCTTATCCCAAATGTTATCAGTCAGCCAAGATATATTTGTTGTTGGAGCTTTTTTTTAAGTTTTATCGCTGGAGCTATGAGGCTAATGTAGCTGAAAAGTAATGGAAGTCTTTGACACCCAAAACCTTTTTTGGTGAAATTGACTTCTCAACTGAGCAATACTAAAGAGACTAATCTCGCACAATAAACATATGTAACACCTAAGTAACTTTTACGGAATTACATTTCCAAGAGAAAAGCACCCTTTTCCACTCTTTTTCATTTTTAATTAGTCCTTCACAGGACTTCACAGATCTCAGAATGCAGCATGTTGTCTGGTTTTCTGGTTAGACACTCCCATGGGGTTCCTGTGCATTTAAAATCAGTTTGTATTAATACATCCATATCAGTGTAAAATGCAACTGCCCACATCTATGTTAATTTATCTTTGTGTGAGGACCAGAAGGAGCAGCACCAGCATTTTATATTTCGACTTGTAAATTATAAAGTACAATTAGTGCAAGTACAGTTTCTCCTGGTTTCAAAGAGGAAAAATGAGATTTTTCGCCAAGCCATCTGTTTAGAACCTACCATTAAGGAAAGATGAGTAAGTTATAAAAACAATGACTAAGTTGCAAGACTGAACTCTACCATAGTCATGTAGATATTTTTTAATTAAAAAACATATATATAAATAGAATATTAAACAGTGGCTAAATTATTCCCTTGTCACATTATGCAACAGTCTTTTGACTCATCCCTAATTAAATATTTTGACTCATGCCTGCAGTTATTAGCAAATGTTTGAGCACCCTTTCATTTGCACAGTCTCAATTAAAGAAACCATATCATTTAGATCTGAGAGATGATCTAGCTTTTATTTGTTTGAAATTAAAATGAAAGTTTATTGTAGTATGTAAACATTGTTAAAGTTTCATAACATCCACACATGGTGAAATTAAAAAGAAATTGAGCTGTAAAAATGTACATTTATTGTCTTTGTGATGTTACAAAAAATTTGCCCAAATAGAATTAGAACCAACAGCAGTTTAGCCCCACCCATTCACGCTGAGTGTTTTCAAGCCGGATTGTTTTTAAATGATGCTCAGTACAAGGCAGCCAATCAGAACAGAGACGATTTACATACCGTCACTGTCACGTAAAAATGTCCTAACCTCCAAAATGGCAACTTTACATAGAAGAAAACGTATTTAATGGAAGTCAATGTCAAAAAATTGTACTATACATTTTAGTATATTTTTAGTGTATATAGAGTATATATAAGAAGTTATTTTGGAGCATTTCTATTGGTCCATTCACATTATTCAGATTCAGATTCAGTTAGATGAGAAACACACTAGTTGCCAGTATCTATGAGATTTTTTAATGTGGCACGCACTGAAAATAAACACCGCCTTCAGAAGGAACCACTTGAAGTTCTCTTAAAAATGACAGGAAGGTCATCTGCGAGGCTTTTATTTACTCTTCCCTCCATTGTTCACTCCCTCAAAGACAAACTGGACAACTGGACAAGAGTTTGTTTTTTCCACTATTGTGTTGGAATGTCTGGTCATTGCGTTTCTAATGGTTCATCTAATGGTACATTTGGGGTTTGTGTGTGCTGATATATTAGTCTTAAAGACACAAGAAGGCCTAAAAAGGTTGGTTTGGAACATAAACGAATTCAGATGTGGATAAATGGACCGTGGGGACAATAAAATAATTCAAATACAAGGAAAATGTCAAATATGGACCCTTTAACTAGTTAGGCCTTAATTGGTTGGCCAGGTGAGTGAACAGCTTTCTGGCCAGTTTACTCGCTTACTTACAAATCTGAGTACCAGGTTTTATTATTTGGCAGTTCAACTTCTGTGTTTTTTTTTCTTTCTTGGATCCCCCCCCCCCCCCCCTTCCACCTTTATCAAACAGATTAACCGAATGTAACCATGAGAGAAATGCAATTTTGTGCTTGAACCCACAGGGCTTCCATGTTATTCATTCATGATGACACAGTGAAAGTTGTTTTGGTGCACTTGTGAGCGAATGCCTCTTCACTGACTCATCTAGCATACACAGAGCACAGAGCCTTACTGAATGACCTGTGGCCATCAGAAAATCACATTGTTAGCACTGGAGATGAGCAAGAAAGGACGCTTGAAAACTAATAAGGTTACTGTAGGGCCGGCTGTAGTAGAAGACACTGTGGGAGAACAGGGTTGATTAGAAGCGGCCGATTGGCGGCGGGCTCCGAGGAGAGAGAATGCTTCATTCATGACAGCGTTTGGGTAATGAGAGGGGAATATGATGAGGGGAGGAGAGTTCATGTCTGCTGCGATAAATATGTCATTGTTCTCACTCTGCCCTGTCTTTCATGGAGTGGACCCATTGTCTACCCTACTTACTGACAGCCTGATTCATTCTGGCACTGACCAAGAGGGGGAAAAGGATTAAATTGTGTCGTTTTTTCACGGCACCCAGTGCATAATGGTCCGCTCCACAGAGTACTGCTGACAGAAGTGTCGTGTCGCAATAATATTAGTGCCAGTGATCTGTTTGATCCGTCCTCAGTAGAGCTCATGGGCTGGTTTATGCAATGCACTGTTTATGCAATGTCCGGCCGGCGGGCCGAAGGTGTTGTACCAAACCTCTATTACTAAAGAATAGCCCCACCAGTCTGTACAGAAGTCCCAGTAGTTACTAATAAGCATTGGAGTGTTAATGTGCTTGTTTAGATCCACATCACAACACGTACCTCAAGGTTAGATGAGAAACACACTAGTGGCCATTAGGAGTGCAGAAGTAACCTATTCTTAGACGCATTGCGATTTTGATAGGACATGCACTGAAAATAAACACCTCCCTCAGAAAGAACCACTTTTAGTTCCCTTAAAATCGAAGCGAAGGTCAGAGAAGCAGGTGGATACCATGCTAAGCTTGAAAGCTGATGCTAGCTGAGAGACTTTTATTTACTCCCCTCCCTCGTCTGCTCCCTCAAAGACAAACTGGACTACCTCAGCTGGCTACCAAACTGGACAATGCTCAAGTTGAGATTCAAACCGTTTCAAATCTGATTTATTTATTATTTCATATATATATATATATATATATATATATATATATATATATATATATATATATATATATATATATATATATTCTTCTATATTCTATATATTCTTAATATTATATATCTATGATGCATGAGTGGTATGTCATTGACTTTCGTAGGTGGCGAAAAATGTCCAGACGTAGTTGTATGCACCAAAATGGTCTGGACAACTGGCTCCCTGGCTCCCCAAAATGCCTTCCTATTTATGTTTCAGGGCACTATTAAGTACGTAAAGCATTTTCCCTGAGGGGTCAAAAGTAAAGTGGAATTTGTGAGTGAACAGTGTAGCTCGCTGCATCAGCTGAATGGGGACCAAAATGCATTGCACGTCTCTCTGTTATTGAACAACAGACAGTGGAACGAAATGAAGCCGATAGCGTTTCCTTGTGTCCTCATTATTCCGCCATGGCCACTTTTGGAGTGTTTCTTCTGCCTTTGTGTTGGAATTTCCCGTCGTTGCAATTCTAATGGTTTGCGGACCATTATTATTAATATATTATTAAAAAAGTGGATGCAGTCTGAAGTAGGCTACCGATGTGGACACTGATCGTAAAGGACCATAAAGTGGCCAGCTGAGCTGACCCAACATTTAAACGAGCTATAGGCTAACATTATTTAGAGAAGTGTTTCGTAACCCTGGTCCTGAAGGCACTCTGCCCCGCACACTGTAGTGGATTCCCTGTTTTAACACACCCCTCTCTGAACTCTAAAAGGACCTGTCAATGAGTTGAATGAGCCTGTGAGTTGAATCAGGTGTGTTGGGAGCCGGGAAAGCACTATGCAGTAAGGTAAGGTAAGGGGCCTCCAGGACCAGGGTTGAGAAACACTGATTTCGAGCATAGCTTTGCTGGAGCTGCATAATTGAGCCGTTTCTCCAGGTATGGATGCTGAGGTGTTGGTTTCACATACAACAAAATTATCCTCTTCTTTAGAATAGTCAGATAGTAATATGGCATCTCACAGCACTCTTTCACGTCTTTTTGTGTTATGTTCATAAAACTGTTGTTCATTTTGCAAGCCAAATTACCCTCTCCTTCCAGTTATTGGCCGCCCCTATTGTTTCATTGGGAATATGGTGGATGAGCAAGTGATAGTTACAGGCACTGGGCGCCTTGAATTTCAGATATTTTTCTCTGTAGTTTCTTAAAAGTGGGCTCATGTTTCTAACGGTCAAAGATTATTCCATGAACAGCCGAATGTACTGACTTTCATTCTGAATTCAGTTTGTGCGTGTATGGAGATTTGGCCTGCCGGCGGCAAATAGCCCCAATAGTCCCTGTAGTTACTGAGTTATTCACCTTAGTGTGTAATAAGACAATTTTAGCCTAGCACCTAGCTCCCTTCCACAAGTTTGGCACAAGTCTTGCTCAGCACAGTACTTTCCCTACTGATGTGTGTTTAGCTCCAGTGTGTTGGTCAGCTGATGTAGTCCAGTTTGAGAAGACAGAAGAGAAGATAAATGCCTAATTGGCTAGCTCCACTTTTGAGTTCCCATTCTGATGTTTTGTTGGCTCTAGACTGTGGTAGTCCAGTTGCAGACGTTGTGGAGTAGAGATGGTAAAAGCTGGTCAGCTAACTTTAGCTTTTAGCCTAGTACGGTACTTTCTTGCTTCACCAGCTTTCACTGAATCCACACCCCCCTTTGAGCTTCCTTTCCAATGACATCAGCATAAGACAAGCTGTAGAGCCATGTTCTCCCAAAGTGCCCATTGTGTTTTGTCGAAAGGCCTTCACTAGTGGACTGGATATATGTAGCTATATATTTTGGGAGTGTATAAATATACAATGAGCCAAGAGTGTTACATAAACGTTTAGGGGGTTTAAAGAACTTCTGACATAGCGTTAGCAGCAGTTTGAAAATATGTGATGGCTAGCTTCATGTGACTCTGAGGACGTACAAGCTTGCCCCAGTACTGGTAGCATCAGAAATTGGAAATTGTATTGGAAATGGGATTTGGAAATAAAATAAAAAATAAATAAATAAATAAATAAATAAAAGCTTTAGCTAGCACAGCTTTTTAAATCTTGGCACCCTGAATCAACAATTTCCACTTCATATGATGGACATTTTCCTCAAATGACGTCCTCAGCTGAATTGGGAAAGCATTTTTACCACTCCTTGAAGAATGAAAGTTCATGATGTCTTATCCAGATTTTGAGACTGAAAATATGCATCCTTCCTTCTGGCTGTAGTCCAGGAAAAGCTTGTTCACAGTTACGAGTAAAGGAGGATGGTCATTTTCCACATGCAGTTTGTTGCTGAACAAAGGAAAAGGCCTCCCTTAAAGCAACATTACGTAGAAGTTGTAGTTTTAAATAACAGCTTCATTCATTGTGATGCTTCACTGGCTGTAATAGGTCAGTGCCGCTCCAGGCCGAAACGCTGCTACTGCACTATGTAACTATTTGCGCGAGACGTATTTTTGTAAAATCCCTACACATGGTTCTGTATCTCTCAGCTTATCAACAAATACAAATGAATAAATGAATAAAAGCTTTAGCTAGCACTGCTTAAAAGATTCCTGACATACATCAAATTTGATTTTTAAATCTTGACATCCTGAATCGACATTGAATTTGAATTGTAGAATGCCTCAATTTTGTGTTTTTCCCCACTTACCAGATTAAGCCTAAACCCAGAATTAAAGGTTTAAAAAGGTAAACACTGCTGTCATTGCAGGCGTAATACATGAAACCCCCCAAAACAGTTGCAAATAATTTGTCTAAATTAGCGCTCATCCTTTTTTATTTACAGTGCCGTTGAGCTCTGTTTTGTTAGTGTGAATTTAATGTGCGAGTACCTTCTCACTCTGCTTTGAAACTTGTCATGAAAGCCGCTAAAAGAATATGTGAAAGAACACGGCCTACAAAGCTCAGTGAGATATGACCCACTTAGCAATCCACGCTGATGACAGAACCTCCATGACTGAAACCATTCCCATGTCCTCTTTAGAAAGCCTGCTTTTGTGCTGTTCTTATTTTGGAGCGTTATTGTTTTTTCTTCCTCTGTTTTTTTTAATTTTATTTTGCAGTCATCTGATGTGGTTAAAAATAGGGGAAACGATGTGTCTTTATTTTGTTGATTTCTTTACGTGGTGAAGGTGCTGATTGTGGATTTTTGCAGGGTTTAAGCAGTGCTTAAAGATCATAAATCAGTTGGGAAGACTGAAGCGCAGTTAGCCTGCTAATGGTTATTTGGCACCATGCCTACTGTTGTTGATTCTGAATAGGCTTGGACCAGCTTGTTTTCGCCATGATCTGGACAGCCACTGGCATACGCTTGAGGCAAGGAGCCATTTTCAAACATTTATAGCAGGTCTGGGGAAAGCTTGCTTTGGAATAGCATAGCAAACAGCAGTAAGACATCAATTACCCATTACAGTGGTAGCGCTTCACTTCAACGACAGGGTTCTTCCTAAGACCTTTAGATGGCATGGAAGTTCTTCTGACTCTCACATCTCTTTAACACAAATGTTTTTCTTTTCTTTTTGTTCAAACAGTGATTTTCAATCCAGTCCTCAGGGAGCCCCTAGATGGTCCACATTTTTTGTTCTATCTCTATATACTGCGAAGTGGAGCAAAAATCTGGACCATCTGGAGGTCTGTGAGGACCAGTTTTAGAATCAGTGATCTAAAGAACCATTCACAGGCGAGGTTTAATAGAGAATGAAAGGCAGTTCTTCAATGGCATTGCAATGGCTTACTTACTGTAAGTCTACTTAAGTGAACTGGATAGTCTATAATATGTGCTGTTCGTCCTTTCTTTGGACAGTCACACCCGTTATGACTGTGTTCCATGCCCAGACATTGAAGGTTCGATCTCACTTGATGGACATTTTCCTCAAGTTCTGTCGTCCTCAGCTGAATTGGGAAGGCATGTTTAGCATTTCTTGAAGAATGAAAGTTCTTGATGTCTTCTTGATGTCTTACGCATCATTCCTTCTGGCTTTAGTCCAGGAAAAGCTTGTTCACAGTTACGAGTAAAGGAGGATGGTCGTGCAGTTTGTTGATTTAAAAATGCTAATACTTGAATTAGCATAGCTTTTCTGTTGCTCGACAAAGGAGAAGGCCTCCCCTAAAGCAACATTATGTAGAAGTTGTAGCTTAAAGTAACAGCTTCAGTCATTGTGATGCTTCACTGGCTGTGATAGGGAGAACGGCGTCAGTGCTGCTCCGGGCCGAAACGCTACTACTGCACTGCATGTAACTATGTGCATGAGACGTATTCGTGTAAAATCCTGTAATAAGAGTCTACCGACTCAGTCCACGCGGTTCTGTATCTCTCAGGGAATCAACAAATCCACGCGGACAGCTGTCCACGAGGGGGCGCTCAAAGCACAATGTGTGTTTATAATGGAGTTAAAGTGAACTATGCTTCATGTCTTTGGTAGCAAAAAATACAAATTCTTGCATACTGCTGCTTTAACTTTACTCACATACCGAAACAGGGAAGGTGAGCGAGAATAAGTCAGGTCAGGTAGCTTTGGACTTTGGCGACTGCATCCATGTTAGTTTTTTAGATGTTTTGCTGATATTGTGCATTTCTGGTGGTGCTGCCACCTGCTGGCTGGCATGATCCTTACACTATCTAAGAAATGGTTTAATCAGTGGTGACTGACGATGTAATTACATTCCATAAACAACAATAAAGGTTTCTAAATGATTCTTGGCTTAGATGCACAATTCTTGGAAAATCCTTTTGCTTGATGCTGTGGAGGTTATTTAAAATCAAAGAACATCAAAGAAGCTTCCATTGAAAAGTTCCAAGGGATTCTTCTATGGCACCGCTTCAAAGAACCCATTTGGCAGTCTATTAAGAAATCAGATGATTGTTACTTCATATATATATATATATATATATATATATATATATATATATATATATATATATATATATATATAAATATTATAAATATTATATATTTTCTTTCTTTTTTTCCTACTGTTTCTGGAACGGTATTAAATCTTTTGAATTTTGTTTAGTCTGTGTGTTTTACTTAGCAGAACTGCTTAGCTAATGGTAGATGACAGGGCTAATTGGGAATCTAACACTAAAAGAGAGCAGTGATGGCTTAGGTGTTAGAGCATGGGGCTATTGTTCATAGGGTTGTGGGTTCAATACCTTCATCTGCTGCCACTGTTGGGACCTTGAACAAGACACTGATTTCCCCTCCTTGCTCGCGGGGTGCCATTACAAGGCTCTAAACTATTTATTCAAAAGTGTCCATACACGTGTTTTACCTGGTGAGTTCAGCTTCTTTTTGGGTTCACCTATTACTGTTGAAGCTTGTTTAATCTCCATAGAAAAGCTGCCACAAGATCACACATGCACATGAGCTTAATGTTAGCTAGAGGCAGGAGTTCTCAGGTCTTTCTCATGCCAGGACCCACATGTAGAGACAGTGCTTGTTCTGGAACCCACCTGGACTTTGTGTGAAGAGAAAAGTGATTAGTCCTTAAGCTTACCGTCTGTTTACCCTGCACCTGCTGCATAACATTGACATAACCATTCCTTAAACATGTCACGGCAGATGCTCATGTCCTGCATATGATGTCCTCAAGACAGACTTTGTTCAGTAATATAACAGTGTTGCCTCACCATTACCAGTAACTATCATGACAGATGCCTTTATGTTGTTTGACAGTACAATGACTGCTTATGTCACTAATTTAAAGTCATGACCTTAAACGGTAGAGTATCTGTAACAAAAATGACTGGCAACGGTTTACTGGACATTATAATAAGGATGACTAGCTAAGACAGCATGTGATATCTGCCACGATATGTTTAGACTATGCTAGGCTATGTCAGTGTTATGTAGCAGGTTTGAAGTAAATTCTTCTATTGAGTAAAACAATGGTATGGTTTGGTAAACGAATGAAACATGCATAGGCCTCTGTTGTTCTCAGTATTCTCACTAGTTTTAGCCTTGCAGTACATTCGTCATGATGCCACCATTCGAAGGCAAGGGGTGCTAGGCTGGCTTACTTCCATCACTTTTAATATTTGTTAAAAATGAAAAAATAAAGATGTTTTTATTGTCATTTAAACGTGTATAGTACAAGCCAGAGTCAGAGTACAGGGTCAGCCATGCTACGGCACTCCTGGAGCAGGGATTAAGGCCCTTAATCAAGGGCCCAACAGTTCCAGCTTAGTTATGTTGTGATCAATAACCCAGTACTCTAACCACCGAGCCAGCTTTTTTTCCCCCAACTGTTCAATACTTCACTATTAAAAATAGGCCTATAGTTTTGTAATACAGCTACTTGGTATTACTGTGGTTTACCTACTGTAACTGTAAGAATATAAAAAAGCAACAGCACAAGTTAGGCTGCTTCATGACCGACTCGTACCAACCTGTAGCCTACTACTGGCATCCCAATAGAGCCCCATTGGGTTGTGGAGAGGTGGAACTGTGTTCCCTGGAGGGATAGAGCTCAATCCATTACCTTTAGGATGAGTTGGAGTGGGGTTTGAGCCACAACTGATCATCCAACATCAGTTACTTGACCTCAATCAAATTAGATGTTCCAACATCTAATTTAAAGCTCCCAGAAGATTAGAGGCTGGTATTGCTGCAAAGAGAGACACACTCTCTAATACCCATGATTTGTTGCTTTTTACCTTTTGATAACTACTGCCTTTTCCATTGAATTGAGCCATCAAATAGAGTTATAGAATACAGAAGAAAGGTCCTCTAGACATCCTTAATAGTATACAGGTAAAAATCATTCAACTATGGCACACAAATGTCTGGGGACTCTATGATTGATTATAGCATGTTTGGAAACCAGCTTTAAAAGTGGGCACAAAAAAAATCAAAGATTAGTGTAGAGTGGGTATACAAGCTAGAAGCCATAGTGTCATATTGAATGCAGTCTGGACCGCGGCTCGGATATACATTGATCAATTGAGACAGAGAGTGGGACTCCAGCTGTCTGAGCAAGAGAGAGTGACCAATCAATAAGAGGTACAGATGGTGGCTCAGAGGGAAGGTGCTATTCAATAGAGCTGCTAAATACTTAAGAGTGTCAGGACATTGAATACTCTCAGTGGTTAATCTCATTACCTAAAGCAAGACGAGGCGACGCGACGGCAGCATCTGTCTGCCCAGTCGCAACTGGCTCCGCTGTGATAACACAATTATCTCCTATGTTTTATGAGATAAATGTTCCCGCTAATATTCGGCTGATGGGTAAACTCGCCGTCGTTATGGTGCCACGGTCTTATTGCAAGTCATGAGCTTGCAGTACAGTGTAGGTTTATGAATTATTTCCCTGTAAAGGGTTGCACTGAGGAACAATGCCAAGCACTTCACTGTTGCTGTGAGTCAAATCCTGTGTGTAGTCCTTGCAAATTTTATGGCCAGGCCACAAGAGCTGCTGTACGATGAAATACCTCAGCCTAGAGCTGGGCAAAATGGTTAAAAAGGTAAAGTACTGTGCAGAAGTCATAGGCATATGACTAATGTATACTGTTTAAAACCAGCCATTGTGGGAATTTACTCAATTCCACCAGCAGCTCACCGCATTTAACTTGAATAGCTTTAGCATTGACTAGGCAAACCAGGTATTAGATGATAGCTACAAATAATACTGAGCTTAAAGAGGCTGAATTGTGGAAAACTTAACTTTTTGTAAAGTAAGAGTTTCATGTAGCATGTAAACGTAGCATGATGGCATCAAAACAAACCATTCAGTCTTCAGTCCACATAGTACATATATGCGAACCTTTGTAATTGCCAAATTCTACTCACTAGCTTGGTCTCCCCATATCACACAATTTACAGAGCGCTCAGAGGGTGAAGCCCAGCATGAGCTTCCTCCAACCATTGGCAGTTTAATTCACAGGCTTACTTAGACTTAAAGCAACATTATGTAGCAATTGTACCTTCAAATAACAGCTTCAAAATCATGTTGATGCTCCCCTGACTGTAACAAGGAGAATGGCGTCTCTCTCAGTGCCACTATGGGCCATAACGCTGCTACTGCACTATAGAACTTTGGTGGAGCTGCACCAGACCTCTCACCAGAACTGCGTAATGCTACGTAACCCGAGTCATATTTGTGTATAATTATGTAACATGACTCTACCACTTCAGTCCACATACTCTGTATCTCTCAGCTTGTCAACAAATGCACAAGAAGAACTGTCCATGAAGAGGCGCTCAATGCGTGATCTGTATTTGTGGCTGGGGAGTAATGGTGGATTACACATCCCAACTGTAGGGGGAGCACAGGAGTGAAAATGAGCAATTCTTGCATAATGCTGGTTTAAGCCCTGGGGCCTCATGTATTAATTTTCCCACCACCCACCCATACACATACATGGGGTGGGCCATATGACCATATTTTGATAACGTTTGCTATCATGATACACAATATGCATTTCTAGGCATATCGGGGATATCGTCAGTGCTTATAGAACACTGATCAACTGCCCATTTCCAGTAATTTTGACTGCGACCGCAATCAATTTCATATATGAAAATGTCTTTAAATATTGTGATATATTATTTTTGACTATATCACCAACCCCTAACATACACAGTTTAGTGGTAGCAAAAAGGGGGTGCAAGGGGTACCACAGCATAAGGTGGGATGCGGATCATCCAACACCCTGACCTCACTAACGCTCTTGTTGCTGAGTGCAATCAAATCCTCACAGCAATGCTTCGAAATCTAGTAGTTTCCCTTTCCGGAACAGTAGATTTATTACTCAGTTACTTCAACAAAAGCAGGATAAACCCTATTTTAATACCCTTGATTTCATCAGAAACAGGTGTCCCAATACTTTTGCCCATATGGTATATTTATCCACCTGCAGTATGCAGGCTCCCACAGTTTAACCACACCTGTTTCCTAGAACTGAAAAGGGAAGAACACTATCCAGATATAACAGATGCTCTTATCCAGGGTGGCTTAATGCAGTAGACAAGTCTGGCCTGTATTCCTGGGTTACCTTCACTAAATCAGGACTATGCGAGTAGTGTTCAGCCCAAGCAGACCCCTATTGATCACTGCTCCGGTGGGAATAGGCTTCGTCTGTAGCTGGAAACCCCCTCAGAGGCTGAGGAACAAAACAACGAAAGGCAAAGCCACTCTGCGTAATGATCGTAGTATTAGTAGGTGCTGGGAGGTAAACTATGCTGGGCTGTGATTTGTAGGCTTAAGTAGGATTATATGTAAACAGTATATATAAAGGCATAGAGGCCAGGAATTGCAGCGATTTTTCAGTTGTTAAGGTGTGTTGTTTTCGTAAACCCCCTTAACACTCTAACTCTAGTAAGAAAAACAGTTTCTGTTATAGTTTACTTATCTCGTTGCTACTAGACCAGGAATACGTCATATATTTGTCACAATTAGTTCTCAATATGTGTGCACCTTCACTCAGAGGCCATTGCAGTGCATCCAACAATAAAGGAAGCATCCTGCTTCTCTTATATAGTGAGAGAAGGCACTATGTAGTAATAGTAGCACAAGGGAAAAATGGGCTCTCACATTCGTGGTGAGAAACTCTATATGAATGTATTCGAAAATTTAAATTTGCTGTACTGCAGCTATTCTGTTGGCAGATTTGCGTGAGTTTGAGGGTGAAGCCAAGATTACTGGGTGTATCAGTATGGACTAAACAGAAAAAATCAAAGGGGGTTATATGCATTCGCTTATATAAGCACATAAACTGTTTATTTCTGTGTACAGTTTAATAATTTAGTAATTTAATAAATTCTGTTTCTACTTTCTTATCAATAATAATTGCAAGAAGGAATACTTGTATCAAGGAACACGCAGTTCATTAACAGCAGGTAAATGGATGCCAGGCAACATAATTAATTAGCTTAAAAATATAGTATAAGCAATAATAATAATATGTTTATATTGCTGCGTATTGTGATTGTGATACAGTCTGCAATATATTAGTGAATCAACGTATTTCTGTAATCTCACAAAAGTCAATTATTTTGGTCAGAACAGTTTTCATTATGTTCCAATATTGATTTACCACTGCACTCAAAATACCCACAGCAACACTCACGTCGAACAGCTATTGGCCAGGATTCTCACAGCACACCCTGTGATTATTTAAAGACTAGGGATTCATCGATACTCCTTTTTTCCTTCCAATACTTGAGCCTTAAGTGCCTGCCAATACGGAGTACAGGCACTGAAACCAACTCTGTCTAACCAAACTAATCGATAGGTGCCTATAAACCCTTTATAATACACCTTGTCATACACTTTATTTTGATTAGGACTGTTTTGTGTCACAATTCCAACATAATAAATCTGAAAAGACAAATTTTTAGCTTGTTGTTTAACCCCTTAAAAGGTTTGTGGACCACCAAGTTCCACCAAACCTCTATTATCAAAGAATAGCCCCACCAGTATGTACAGAAGTCCCTGTAGTTACTGAGAAAGACACCTTAGTGTGTAATAAGCCTGGCAGTGTTAAAAGGTTAAACACAAAAACACTTCAAGCAAATGTTCAGCCATACAAGATTCTGTTTCCTCTGGATTACACAGATAATTGCAGTTATTTAACAGCATGTTCAGGTCAGTCACTCCTCTAAATATTGGCATTACCGATGTTGCCATGGGCTTTTTTGGTGCTATTTGTCTCAAACGTGAAACAAATTTCTACACTGCCGACATGCTGGTGTCAGGGTATCAGTGTTCTCTACTACTGATACTGATACTATATTTGAGATATTTATAAAGTGCCAGTATCATGATGCATTGTGCAGACCTCAATGCTAGTTAATTGCTGTCTATCAGTGTACCAAACTCTAAGCTATAACAGCAGCAAAGGCAGACGCAGGCTTAAATCAAATGGATTAAATGCAACCATGAATCAGTATAGCGTTGTGTGTTACTCTGCAGAATGTTTAATATAAAGATATTAAAATGTTATTACATTAGTTGTAATGTATAGCTGTGTTCTGTGCAAGCAGATTACTGTATTGGTTATGAGTAGGCTTATGCGAGAGTCCTCACTTTGAACACTTTTTCTGAGAGACTCCTCAGGAGTGTGAGAACTGAGCACTCCACTCCTCGAATAAGCCTGGCTAGACTGTTTGGGTTTATGACATAAAAGACTGCAAAACCCTGCATGAACACCAGGAGTTAACACCCATGCCACGAGAATCTCCCTGAGCCTCTAATTAAGGCTTAATTAAACAAAGGAATACTAATAGAGGATAGGGATGAACACAAAAAGTCATTTTAAGATGTTTAAGATGTTTTCTTTTTTTTTCCAACTACTTCACAAGCTTCACAACTTCACAACCTTAATGAAGATGGCAATTGGTCACAGGACCTCTTATCTAATAACTTTGGAAACATAGAAATATAATGACATGATAACAGGACTAATAAAATGGTTTTTATTTAACATTGGTTGAATATTACATATGTTAAAGTGCACTAGTAAAATAAGGCAGTATACCACACTATGCTGTGTGTTATATGTGAAAATAAATCTCATTATTATTAACTTTCTTCTCACCAGAAAGACCAATATTGGAACTCATCGGTCTGACTTATAATAACAGCATTACAGACGGAACTGGTGGATTTAAACATAGACAACCATCATATTATCAATAATTGACATATAATTAATAATTGAGTATGACCACTGAGAACTGGTCAATAAGATTAGTCAGTAAAACTTATAATATATGATTATATAAGCTGAGATTATCAGTTCTCTAAATTTTAGCCCCTTAAAATTGGGCCCAATTTTCTAAACTTCTAACTTCCTAACTTTTTGTTTGTAAAGGGCAGTAATACAATACAGTATGATAACAAATATGTAATATGCTCAATAAACAATGTAACATTTGAATAGTAATTGCAATGTATGTGTGTGTGTGTATGGCATGGGAGAGCAAACCAGCGAGCCACAGGAAGACAGAGAGAGATGTGAACTCAAGGTGAAGTAAATGTTAGCAAGCTAGTGCAAACAGGGGCAAATGAGAATGACTCCAACCAGCCGTTCCTAACAGAGCTGCTCACAGGGTGGTGTGGAGCTGGGCTATTGGGGTATTTTAACCAAAGCATGTCACAGACATTGCATTAAGACCCCAGGGAACTGTGTTAACTTGTGGAAAAGGAGTGTAATATGTCACCTTGTGAAATTGTTGCTAAGCTTGGTTAGCTGTGTTTTTCCTTGGCGCTGATTCATTTTTGTCCAACCAGGCGATTGACTTTTTTAGCTAGAGACCTACAGATGAATAAATCAGAGCTGGGCTGCTGCAATAGTGCAATCGGACTGTTTTGGGCCTCCTTTTAGATACGTTTCTAACTCGTAACATTTTTTCCAGTTTCCAGGCCGATGCTGGAGTCTGCGATGGAGAAAACTCTGAAAACCCTGAGTCCGACCGTAACAGCATGTAATACAGAATGCCAGACCCCTACCAAAACATCAGCTATGCGGGTCATAGTAGGCATTAATATACCACTTACGAAAGCAATAACTCATCTCAGCGTATGATCTGAGAGCGCTCGCCGAAGGCTTAAGACAATGTGTGTTTACAGTCGGTGTGCGCTAGTGCGAGGCGCACGGGAGGTGCCTGGAGACAGTGCTCGAGATGAATGGAAAGGGCAAACAAAATGAAAGTGAGGATAAAGCAAAACACTGCATTATGCCGCCGCAGCGTGAAGCGTGCCCTGGGAGGAAAGGGGTGACATCTATCAATTAGGCAGTTTATACGCAAATGTAAATAAGCTGCCTGGAGAACTGTAAATAATTAGTTCCGCATAAAGTCGGGGGGTTAAACAGCGACGCCGTACGACGCTGGCTCTCGAGCGCAGTGACTTGCCTCTGAGAAACGCACCGCCAGAACAATAGTTAATTCCCTCTGACAGAGGAGAGGTTATCTAAGCCATGGTAATTGGGTTGCAGCCGTGGAAGTTGGACTATTTGTGAAACCTCATTCAGCCCCTCGCATTTTATCAGCGCTTTAGGACAGACAAAGAACCCGTTGCTGAGGAGAAGGAGCCGGCAGAAGGTTCAGGGAACTTGACGGAATGAGGAGATTGTGATCAGTGATGTATTTCCTCCCAATTAAAATAAAAAACTTTATTCTTTTCCTTCTCCAATAAAGGAAAGCACTGTCGCTGTCACACTAAAATGTGCGTGGTGCACCGTGGACAGTAGTGGTTGCTGCCTAATTGAGCTGTTGGTGTCAATTATGACATTTTGAAAGCCTCTGGATGTATTATTTCTGTAGTAGTAATGACTAGAGCTTCCTGATGTAGCTTGTTTTACACAGAAGCACCTGCACAGCAAATTAGCCTTATTAAACGCTGATCTCCCAGTAACCCCCCCCCCCACTTAGCCGCCCAAAATGAACAAAACAAACCAAACATTACAAATGCCCAACCATGCACCGCTGGATGATGAAAGTGTAAGACACACACACACACGGTAATCCATGAAATGGTAATCATATCATTTGAGATGATTAGCCTTCAGCTGTCACAGTCTGTCTATAACTGTTTGTCAATACGAGATGAAAGGAGAAAAAGTTGAAAGAGTTATGAATGGACTGATGATTTTACACACAGAACAAACCCAATAACCTTTTAAAGAGCTAGATGAACAGCATGAGCATCCTCTTGTTCGGCTCCACTTGATGAACTAAACCCTTTGCCAGCAGTGTGACCTTTTACTTACATACAAAGTAAGTAATGTGAAAGAAAAATCCTGCCTGGTAAAAAAAAAAAGCCAGTTTACTGGAATGGAAAAGGACGGAATCCAATGAAAAGGAATTTGCTTCCGTTAGCAGTAAATTGAGCTTTGCGTGGAGTTCATCTAGGTCAGTGGTCTCCAAACCTCTTACTGGAGAGCCACTTTCCTGCAGGTTTCAACTCCAACCCAAATCTAGCACACCCCATTCAGCCAGTCAGGGACTTCTGAAGGCAGTGATTAGTTGGATCAAGTAGAGTGGATTGGGGTGTTCCAGAAGTCCGCCAGAAGGTAGTTCCCCAAGAGAAGGGTTGGAGACCACTAATCTAAATCTTTGGAGTAACAAACAAAAAGGGCTGTCTGTGGTCTCTTCTTTATGGAGAACCTAATGTATCAGTTAATATCAGTTAACATAATGTTGGTTGTTCTGCCTCACAGTCTCAGATCTGCCACTATCCTGATTAAACCCACCATCGTTTTTAAGTGGATCTAGCACCGCAATCACATATCAACCCCATAACACAGAAAGGCTTCTTACTCAGTAACTACAGGGACTTCTGTAGAAACTGGTGAGGCTATTCTTTCAGCCCGCCGGTGGGCCATAGGCTGTTAAGTACGTTTATGCAACAAGCTACAGAGACGTGTCAAAAATATGTGTCAGTACACACTGCTTTTCAGAAGGTGACAGAGAAAGGTGTTAAAATGACTGTATAATTCTTGAGCAACTTCATAGATTTGTATTATTACAAATAATTAGTAAAAATATAATACAAAATAATAAATATAAAACAGACCTAAAGATGATTCTTACATATTTGTAATGCATTTAAAAACTTGAATTAAAATTGCATGGCTTGAGGAATTGTATTTAAAACTTTAAAAAAGATTAATATTTATTCATATGAAAAGTAGTGCTGCGATGGGAAACCAGGTTTAGGTATGCCAGGGTATCTGACATTTGCTTAACACCAGTATTGAAAAATAAAACCAGGAAATTCCACAATTTTCTTACTATTTTCAGAGATTTCAGAGACCAAATCAGTCAATTAATGAAGATAATAATCAGCAAATTAATCCAGAATGAAAATTATTGTTATAGGGATAGAAATAATTCAAAAGAACTTCACTTCATGTGTAGCATACTTCTTATTTTTCATTCATTTTTAAACAAAAACTTTTTACATATACATATTCCATTTTTTACTATAGTAAAGCTTGTGTGTTCAACCAAAACAAAAACAGTTTTCACTACTTTTAAAGGTATCTGTAACTAATACTACTAATAGAAGGAGTTGTGTAATATTGTATATTGTGATTCAATTAAAAAATACGTTATTTTCTGAGATGGTTATCATACTGTCAAAGTCTCATATTTGTTGTAACCCTTAAAGTGAGTCCAGACTTTTGAGCAGTACCGTGTATGACCATACTGAAGTTGGACTAAAGAAGTGAGCTAAAATGTAGCATGCTGTGTGCATGCACCAACTGTCCCTTTCACTTAGCCTGTTTGGGAGCTTGGAGAGAAAAACGCCAATAAAAACAACACGGGCGCGAGGGCTCAGTGACGCATGAGCAAAACCTCTCGGCTTGGGACATTGATTTGCTAACCACTCATGCAGTAGAAGCTGTTTGTTTAGTTTTTGGGGTATGAGACCTGAAATATTCAAAGGCAGAACTGCAGCTTCAGCTCAAGTATGCCTCTAGTGACATATTTCAGAATTGCAGCCTCCCTTGCAGCTCATCTTTAGGCTTTGTTTATGTGCCACTGTTTCCATTTCAGTGTATTAGAGCGTTTAGCATATAAGTACAATGCTCAGGGGTGGTGTAGTTTAGTGGCTAACAACACTGCCAACCCCCCTGGTAGACATGGGTCCATTTGATGTTTATATAGGTCAGTGGTCTCCAAACCTCTTACTGGAGAGCCACTTTCCTGCAGGTTTCAGCTCCAACCTAAATCCAGCACACCCCATTCCATCTCACTTCAGAAGGCAGTCACTTACATCACGGCCTTTGCCATGGTAGACTAGGGTTGAATTCATGTCACATGTCACACTGTGACAATAGTCACTATGACAAGGTGTCCTTGGGCAAGACTCCGAACTTTTTAGCAGCACGGAAACACTACGAAGAGTTTTTTATGTAATAGTACACAACCAAAATGCTAGCCAGGAGGCAGTGTGCTAACCACAAGCTAACAGTGCTAAGTTTTTCTAAATGTACCGTTCCTTGTCTTGAATGTCTTGAAGTAGAGATGCACCGATCCGATATTAAGATCAGATATCGGTCCTGATATTAACAAAATTGGCTGGGTATCGGATAATTAGGCCGATCCATGGAACCGATCTTTTCACTTTTGGTTGGTGTAAGACTGCACTAAATGTTTAGATGTTTGTAATTTTTGATTGCTGCTTGTATGTTTGACCAAGTTTCTTATTTATTCTCAGGTTCTGCTGCTAGATTTTACTTTGAATTACTGACAGGCATAAATTAGTGTGAATCACTGTTAAGGTGATGAATGACACGTGTGTTCATTTTAGAGTGCAAGGCATTCCTTGGTCACTGATTATGCCTAATAATAATTCCCAGACAGAGCAGCTATGTATAATGTATGCTTGTTTGTTTTTCCGGCCATTAGTCTTTTTTGCTCGGCCAGTTACCTATCAGTATTCATCAACCCCTGTTCCACGGACATCAGCGCAGTCGCCTTAAGCTCAAACATCTCTTTCCGTTCGATGGCTCGACACATTACTGTTGCCCTGCTAACAGACATTTACAATGGCCTAATTATGGTATATTAAGCCATCACAATGACACATGAGCTCGTCACGATATGCAAAGTGGTATGACAGCGGTGCTCATTGTTTCTTTCAACAGTCATCCGAAAAGGCTTGCGCGAGGGCTTGTGTTGCCTTTTGTGGGTGTAATTAGAAGCAGAATTTATGGGACCAATCAGGGTTTCAGTCAAGCACGGCCTATTTGGAGGTGACATGGGGACGTATTGTTCTATGATGCTGACATCCTGTCGGAAACGCAGCGTTGTAGACCAGCTGTCAGAAGCCTTTTATAGGGCCTGTCTCTCACAGCCTTTTAAATCATTATCAGCCGAGCTTGTTGGTTCACATGACGTATAGCCTTTATATAACCTATTAAAAGGCTGGTGCACCCGGGCCTGCCGAAGTGACATTGAATCTGTCAAGGTGCTAACTGTATTTTGCCAGCACAGATAGGGAGTGCATGTTAATGAGCTTCTTATTGTCGCGCTTTTCTGCTTGTTGTCTCGAGTGGACCACGCCGGTGCCACGTGACCGCATAATGATGCTTAAGAGGCTAAACCTCGTTTCACACATGCTTTATGCTTTCGCGTTGACCTTTCAGAATGACAGCCGCTGTGCTTGGCAGTTTCTCTCCACTAAACCTTCTTCTTCTTCCTACTGCTTGTTTCTCTCTGATACTTTAAGCTGGTGTAGGATAAGGACATAATATTGCACTCTAAAAAATAATGGGTTCTCTAGCGTTGCCATAGAAGAACCGCTTTTGGTTCCATAAAGAACCATGAGGTGTGAGCGTAAGTGTCCTCTATGCCATTGCTCAAAGAATCCTTAGTAGCACCCTTATTTTTAAGAGTGAAGACTGGCTCCTGACTACTGTTTGCCTGCTAGCATGAACTTGGGTGATGAAGTTATGACTAGCGCATTGTGCATTTTTCAGACATTCATTTATTCAATTATCTTCATCTTATCTGCTTGCCCCTGTCAGGGTCACAGTAGGTCTGGAGCCTGCCCAGAAGGCATTTCCCACACATCTTCATTCATAAAGTTCATCTGACACAACCACACAACCATTGTTTATCTTCTTAGTACTTTAACTTCAACTCATAAAAGTCAAGAATTATTACTTTTGTTTGGGTCACCTAAAAAAAACCCATGATAACCAATCGTATAACCCACTAATAGTAAAAATACAATTTTGGGTTTGATATTTTGCAGCTACATGTTCATAGCACATATGTAGGCTATAGGCTACACTGCACAATAGCTGCATTCCAAAGCCCACTCTGCTGCAGAGGTAGGACGCATTTCTCAGCTGCTACGTCATAGGAGAATGTTCCACAGTGAAGGACCCTCCATATACAGCCCAGAAATGCAGCCTATGTTAGGAGTATATTATAGGACGCAACTGATGTATCCTTCCTGGCCCTTGTCTCTCTTGTGGTCTCTCAGGCTCCTGCCACTGATGGCAAAGCGGACCCCTTGTCCACATTTATTTTTTCTAGAATGAAATCGGACACAGATGGTAACCTGCCAAGGCCATATGGTAAAAATATTATATCACAATGTTTATCTCAAGACACTGATGCTACTGATCACAGACAAAATGCATCAGTAGCATTGGATTCTTCATACTGCATAGAGTGCAGTGTTTTTTTATTCAAAATGTGCTGCACCTCATCCAGTTAAACCCCAATATATCAGATATATTGCCCAGCCCTACTGAGTACTGAGGTTGATTCACTCTGATAGGACTATAGTTTAGCTTATTAACTTGCACACCCTGCCTGCAGCTTGGATAGCTCAGATAGCAGAGAGAGAGCGAAGAAGAGAAAAGCAACAGAGGTCTCCGAAGGCGAGTTTTGCTTGTATGAAATTGAGGAGCTTTTTTTGTAAAGCAGGCACAGCAGACATTTTTTATTAAAGCCATGCATTACAGTCATCATGTCTGGCTCTCACTCACTCACTGCTCCTTGGTCGGACACGACTAAGAGACTTTAGTTTGTGTGGGGCAGGCCTGTGCTAAAGAGCTGCTGACAAAAGGGACCACTTGACTTCAGCATCCTCTAATATAGCTCTGTCTAACTCACATCCAACAGAACAAGCACTAAAGGGCAGTTTTGTCTTTGACTGGAGGTAGTACTGTCATAGAGGCCCCTAAAGTTAACAGCGTGAACAGATTAGTGAAATAAGTTGACGGGCACTTTAATTACACAGCGAGTAGCTCGGTTCATCCCATTTCTGTTCAGATCAACAGGGTTGTTCTTTATTTTTCTTAACTTTTCATAAACTTTTCATCAAATTCAAATCATGATAAAATGTCTTCTCTTCTGCTAATGGACACACATGTGGAATCGCTTGAAACGTCCGAATCTCAAATGATCCCCTGCAAAACTGCAATAACTGCAACTTCTAAGGGCTATAAAAAGCCTCTACCCTGGCCTTGCTGTGGTTGTGGTGGTGGTGGCGGTGGGGGTGGTGGGGAGGAAGGGGAGAAGAGCTTGGGCTTTCAGAGTGGTGGGCTGCATCTCGCTAAGTAACTCCAGACAGATTCTTCCTGGCTGCAAGGACACGCTGGGATAAACTGCATGCGCAGGATCTAAGCTCTCTCATTTCCACCTCCAATTAATCAGCCATCACTGGAGAGAGCTGCTTAATGTCAGGCCAAGGATTTTATTAGGGATGTCCTTTATGAGCTTTAATGAGACTTATGTCTTCCTTAAGTATTTCATTTACCTAGCATTGGCTGCCTGTTGTGACCTTGAGGTGAGGGCGATCCCTACAGAGCAAAGCAAAGCAAAGCCACACTGACGTCCTCTTCCCAGAGTCCCACACAGCAGTACCAGAAAGGTTCTAACAATAGCGGCACTCTTATGACTGCTTTATGGCAACACTCTGAAGGCCTCACTGTGAATATTAAGTGCCATGTTGCCCCGTTATTCTTCATTACTTTCACTGGACGAACCAGGAACCGGAACACAGGATGATTGTGAATTGTGATTGGTTGGCAGATTTTTCTTTTTTACTGATGTTTAACATTTAAAAACAAGTACAGATTTCAGACAAGATTCAAAAGTACTTACTAATTACATTATTACATAATTTTTTAGGCCCTCTTAGTGGCCCTCTTAGCCTCCCATGCCCCAGTTGGAGAGTCAAAGAATTCAAAGAATGATACACAACAACAGGTTCTCCATAGAACCTGGAGGTCTGACTAGAACGTGTTAAACAGACAAATAAAATAAAAGACTGTCAAGACAGTCAAAAACCTGAAAAGTCTGTAATTCCCTATTCCCTAGCTAAACGAACTAAAGATGTAGCTAAAGGGGTAGGGGTGGGCAATATAACGATATTTTATTGAAATTGTGATAAATGTTGTTATCATGATACAAGCAAGAGCATTGTGGATAACATCAGTACTTAATAAACACTGACCAACTGCACTTTTCATTAGAGACATCGTAATTAGTGCTGTGTAATTAGATTTCGGTTATCAATCACTGTACTCAGTATGGGAGTATTTCAAGAGTATAGCCGTTTTTAAGAAACTGTCGCTACTGATGCATTTTGTTTGCATGTCAAAATATTGTGATAAATATTGTGTATCATCAAATTGTTTTTAAAATTTGTGATATAGCATTTCGTACCATTTCACCCACCCCTTCTTTGAGGGTACCACCTTGGTTTTCAGCATTGGTACCCACAAATACAGTTTAGTACATTATTCCGAGAGTTTAGAAGACCCACCTCTTCAGAGAGCACTTGGAGGAAGTGTAGTGTTGAGTATTATGGTCTCCATACTGATTTGTGTTTAGTAGTGTCTAAGCTTAGAGGTATCTTTGAATTCTAGTCTATTCAGACTAGTTGAGGTTATTCTTAAGTAAACAGCGAAGCACTTTTGTAAGTCGCTCTGGATAAGAACATCTGCTAAATGCCCTAAATGTAAATGTTAGAGAGATATAAAGCCCCTGCAGCATTGAACTGTGTTCACTGGAATGATGG
Source organism: Salminus brasiliensis (assembly GCF_030463535.1). Lineage (NCBI taxonomy): Eukaryota > Metazoa > Chordata > Actinopteri > Characiformes > Bryconidae > Salminus > Salminus brasiliensis. The sequence continues at coordinate 21,337,025 of NC_132888.1, forward strand.
AGCTCCATCCAATACCTTTGGGATAAGATGGAGTGGCATTTGTGATCAAGAACCGATCATTCAACATGGTGTTTCTGTGTGTCAGATCCTCTTAGCAGTGCTTCCAAATCGAGTGTATAGACCTTCTGAGACCTTCTCAGAAAAGGTAGAAGCTGTTACTGCAGCAAAGAAGGGACGAATTAACACTCTACGTTGAATGAGCAGGTGTCTAAAAATCTTTGTGTAGAACAGGACTACCTTCTCCCCAGATCCCCCTTCTCCATTTTTTTAAGTGCTTCTTTGCTGTCTAATTAGATGAGTGAACCTTTGCATCATATGCGACAGCTTATAGTTTCAATTATCTCTGTTTCATTATCTCTGTTTATTTTCTGCCAGGAACACACTTCAATCAAACGCTGCGTTTTACTCTCTGCCCCTAAGATTATTTTGCACTTCGGAAATTTCAGAGATGAATAATCCTGCGTGCTTAATTCTAATGGAATACTTAAGCAGTAGAGAGTGAAATCATTCATAGATGACAGCTGGGCCCCTGCAGACGCAGTGTCGAGACTTCAGCGTCTTCCTTTACATATTACAATCATCTAATCACGCCGGATTAGTTATAATATTAGAGCCTTGTTTACTGAGTTCAGTGTTATTGCTCTGCATGCGCTCCCGAAGTTCGGGAGTTATTTCAAGCCCGTCGTCCTCAGAACCCAGAACAAACTCCAAAAATACTTCCAAATGGGTGGTTTTTCTTGCAGGGCTCCCTCCTAACCACAATGGCTGCCAGTGAAAAGGTTGAGAAGCCATCTGTCAGCATTTGTGGTTTGCTGCAGCAATCTGCTTTGGTCCAGCAGAAGCTGCTTTCTCTTTGCTTGCGCTGTAAAATAGAGCCAGGGAGCTGTGCGGCTTCTTTAGGACGCGCACTGTTCAACACACAGGTCCGGGCCAGGAAGAAAGAATGCATTTAGCCTCTGTAGCCTATGCAACAATCCGAGCAGCTGTACAGTGGGATAGCGTTGCAGATTTGTTTCAAACGCGGGGCCGATTAGTTTAACGTACAGTAGCGTGTTTGGCTGGGATGTGAAAGAACATGCTGGTCAGCAGCGGGGTCCAATTTTCCAGCTTCAGCCTGTTCTCAAGTCCTTGGGAAGCATTTTTAATAGTTTCTAAGTCAAAGTCCAAATCTGCTTGATTGTCATGTCCATTGCACATGAGCACACAACAGAGTGATCTCAATTTATTCTCTGAGGGGGCCGCATTATCACATTTTAAACAACAGGACACTGGGGACGCATGGCTGTTTGTGATGGTTAGGATTTCAGGGCTGGGGGGGCTTTAAGTAGGCCCAAGTTGTAGGACCGTTGCAGTGTGTATATGTGAGGGTGGGGAGGAGTTAAATACCTCTAAAACCATGCAGCTATCTTAATGAACATTAATACATAAACATTTACCTATTTGCCAGAATGAATAAATAACCATATAAGCCTATTAATACTCTAATATATAACCTTAATAGCCTGTAATAGAACAGTTTCATGCATATAAAAGAATAAATCAATAAAAAGTCAGTTAGTATTTCACTAGACACTATTCAGTCCTGCTGGTGTGTCTGACTTTTTTACTATAGTCCGATAACTGATTTGTGTTCATTTGCACTAAGGCATTTTTAGGTTGCAGTCAATCGCCCCATTGATCTCTTTTTTTGACCAAGTTGACCAATGGCTACATATACATATAGACCAGGTGGGGCTTAAAAAGAGACTATATGGAAACTTTAACAGTGTTTACATACTAAATCAAACAGTTTCTTTAGGAATTGTTGGCATACAGAAATCCGGCATACAGGAGGCATATTCAGGAGTCAGGAGACTGGATCTTTAGCGTCAGAGTTTATTTACATGTAGACAGAAAATGTTACACAGGCATAGCTTAGTTGATCACGGACACCCTAGTCCAGTCTGACCCAGTACGCTTCAATCCAATCCAGTCTAATTAGGGATATTTCAGGAGGACCTTATATACATTGGGAACTGTGGGAAGGAAACAGATTAGTTGGTGTGGCGCAACAGATAACACCACTACCTACCACTGAGTTACGACACCATGTGGGAGACCAGGGTTTGATTCCCGGTCTGGGTGACACTGCGCTACACCAATAAGAGTCCTTGGGCCAGACTCCTAACACTACATTGGCCCACCTCTGTGATATGAATAACCTTATCGCTCTGGATAAGAGCTAAATGCCGTAAGGGAAAAATGTAAGGGAAAAGATGATGAAGAAAAGGAGTTTAAGGAAGGAATGAGGGGGGTGAAGGTGAGGGAACTTTTAGTATCAACATTTGGGGGTGGGGTGGATGGTCATCACACAACAAAGGCTGTGCAAAGGTGGCCGATCATCAGCACTTTCCAGAGGGTTGATTGTATTACCATATAGTTGGTGGTCAAACAGATAAAGAAGGAAAGTGACCACGGCTGAAACCATAAGAATGTAATGTTAAAAAGGGGCATATTTTCTCTCAGAATGGAAAGGAAATTTATTTTCCATGATATGGCACCTTTGAAAGTAAAGGTTCCTGTTAAGGTTCCTATTGAGGTTCCTTTAAAGTAATGTCAAACTGTACCGCAGATTCTGGATGCAAAGCTGAAGATGTCTGTAAAAAAGCTGAGGATGAACAGAGGATGGCTTCTACAGCCTGATAATGATCCACAATGTCCACAATGGCCCACCTCCCAATCTGATAAAATCAACCTTGCTGTCCCCGCTCATATAACCAGGGCTATGTCCATATTCTGACGCCCCTTTCTGCTTCTGATTCTGCACCATTGTTCAACAGTTTCTCTTCTTGTAAGTTTCCACTGGGAGCATGATGGGAAATAATCTCCAAAGGAATCTAGTTACGGTCTTGTAAGTAGCGCGAGATCCTCAGATTGACTTTAGATGTGAGTGAATGTCAGACTTCAGTCTTTTTTTCTTCTCTTAAAGTCTTAAAGTCTTCTCAACATCTTCTAGTGTATGATTAGCCTTAGCTGCTACAAAAAAAGAAACTGACCATGCTGGGTACCCAAACTGCCACTGTAATTAGGGGCCTTAATTTAATAAATATGTGTATCGTTACTGCTCGACGTCCTTATTGTGTCTTGTCTTGGCTTTACGCCTGTAGGAAAGCATTTCATTAGTATTGAGTCTTTACGTTGTGTGCAGTGGTTCTTCATACTCGTACACTTTTTACATTTTCAACAGTTGTTCTGCAAAAACCTGCATATAGTGGTTGAGAAACCTTTATTTTTGAGAGTGTAGAGATGTTAGACTGCAGACATAGCAGGTGTATAACCTTAAACGCTGCAAATAGACATTAAACATTAAAGTGCAACAGATAATGGAGTTGACAAATGGCTTGTTAAAGTCAGAGTTAAATAAATGAAGACATTTAAAACTGCCTCTGAAGTGGCAGCACGGGGGTGGATTGAGGTGGGGTGGTTAATTATGAGTGCAGGTAGGAGGCAGGTTGCGGAGCCTGATGGCTCTGGTGTCGGAACTGTGCTTTAGGCTGCTGCTGCTGCTGGACCGGATGCTTGGTTCCTTTTGCCAGATGGCAGTAATGTGAAGAGGTCTCGGCTGGGGGTTGCGTGGGGTCCCTGATCGATGTGGGAGATGAGGGGGAGTGGTGTCCCAATGATGCGCTGCACTGATTTCATCACACTCTAGAGGGCTTCGCAGTTGCTGTACCAGACTGTGAGAGCTTTCGGCTCTGGAGAAGCTGTGAGGGCTTTGGGAAGGCAGGCTAATAACCTCCACACTGTAAGAGTCTTTATTGTACTTGAAGCTGGTGACCCTCTCAAATTCAGAGCAGTTTGTTTGTTGATTTATTGATTGCTTCATTGATTGAATTGTTGTTTACTCCTTTCAAATAGTACATTTTCAATACCTAAGGTCAGGGGTCTGGAGTACCAGTCTTTGGTGATTGATGTCCAGCAAAGATTAGAGATTTCTCATGTACAAACATAGCTACAAAATCTTGTAGGCCTAAATAACATGGGTTGGACCAGGTGTTTTTGTGTCCTTTAGAAGTCCACTTTCCGCCTGTAGGGGTAGCCCAGGTTCAAACAAGAGCATTTCTCGCATCATGCTGCTTTAAGTGATAAGTAGCATAATGCATAAGGTAACTTTACAGAAAAACTTCTTAACTTAGTAAAACTGTAAAAGGATGTAAGTAATTTTGGAGTGTTCCTATTGGTCAGTTCGGCAGGACTATTGGATACAATTTAAAGAATTACAGTCACATTTCAAATATGTCAGTGCAAAATGGTGAAAATTAAGATACAAGGGTTTTTGCGTGAAAGCAACAATAAGTGTGTGTTGCTGTATTGCAACCGGCTTTCCACTCAGATTAGCATTAAGGTCAATCTCTTATGATGCTGCAATCCTACCAACTTCGCAAAGTTCCAGCACACTTGCAAACCCTACAAACTTGTTCCCATAGTTTTGACTCCTCGACTCAATCGCTTCAGTTCTGTTATATAAGAGCCCTGCTGGTTGCTGGATTCCCCCTAGCTTTTTTTTTTTTTGGTAAACAAGCCCGGTACAGGCTCTGGTGAAGGTAAAACAGCATATTCGAACAAGAAGCCAATGTTAGCGTCTTGTTTGCTAGTCAGTTTAAGTGCAAGTGCACGAAATGTACTATATTAGTCAGTGGTGCTGGACATTACACTGTAAACACGCTGTGCTGGCTGATGGTGTGATGAAACTGTGCAGCATACAATGAAACAGCTTTCAGACTTAAAGCAACATTATGTAGCATTTTCTGCCTTAAAATAACAGCTTAAAAATCATTGTGATGCTCCCCTGACTTGTAATAGAGAGAGTAGCAATTATATTATTGATACTTTTTGATATGGGCTCGGCACGCTGCTAAGTGCACTGTGTAACCCTGGAGAAGCGGGCAAGACAACAGTCGCAATAACCCGATATTAATACTCTACCGCCTCAGTCCACATGTGTCTTTGGTTCTGTTTCTGTTAGCTTGTCCAGAAATGCTGACGTGTAGCATGTGTACTTTTTAAGGGGTGCAAATTTGACTCTCTGACTGTAAGTGGAGCCCAGGAGCAAGACATACCAATTCTTGCATAATGTTGCTTTAAAGGCAAGGACGCCTTATTCCGCTAAGATTATTTTAAATTTATTTATTATTATTTGAACATCCTTGCCTGGTTATGTGATATAGGGAGAAGCTCTGTGAGGTTAGGTTACTGGTGACAACTGACACCATAGGTGATGAGTATAGTATTTTCAACCAGTGTCTAAAGGATTGTTCAAAGCCAAACCTTTATAGTGTTATAAAAAAGGAAGTTCCAATTTACTAAATGCTTCTTTTGCAGCTTTGCAATAATTGTGCTTTTATTTTGGGAAAAAAAATTAAATTAAATTAAATTAAATTAAATTAGAGGTGTATTATTTGCAGAGGTTCTTCCTGTAATAAAGCCAGTTTAATCTGGATGTAATAGGTAGGACGTGACTGTTTTACGTCTGTGTTGATGAGTGAAGTTGGACCATAGCTTAAACATTGAGTAGGACCCTTATTTGGTTTTAGTATTACTGATATTAATGATGTATTAATTTGCGTTGGAATATGTGATGTCTTCCACTGTAAAATTTCTCATTTGCTAGCAGTTAAGTTGCCACGATGGATGTCGTCCATAGTCTCTAGTGGTAGTCCAGGATTCCTCAAGACAAAAAATCCATATTCACCATTAGTGTTGGATACAGATGGAATTTAGCCTCTGCCTTCTGTGCAGTGAACACACACATACACACTAGTGATCAAACACACCCAGTGACAGTGAGCACACACACCCGGAGCGGTGGGCAGCCATCGCTGCGGCGCCCAGGGAGCAGAGAAGGTGAAGGGCCTTGCTCAACAATGGCAGCTTGCCGACTCCGGGAATCAAACCCACAACCCTGTCTTCAATAGCCCGGTGAGCCACCACTGCCCTGTAGCGGTAGTCTAGGATTTACTGTGTGACATTATATGGAGTGTCTCCGCAGTAGTGCATTCCTCATGCCATGTTTTTTTTTGTCCAGCACTTTTTATGCTCTTGAGTAGCTGTGGACTGAATTGTACGAAATCAAATGTTGAGTTGTTGGCATGTAAGGCTCGGGTGGTCTGTTTGGATTATTTCTCTTTCTGTTCAGCTGATAAATTCACTGCGTGTGCCTTCCAGAATGGTGGCAGTGGAAATAAGCTTTTAAGCTTTATCATGTTACGCTTGATAATGTTCTTCCAACTTGTCAAATGAACTCAATCAAAGCCTAAAACGGATGAACAGCGGGCGCTTGTCTTCATCAATATTTTCTGTCTTAGCGCTTGCGGGCCCTGCAGATTTCCGATTCGCCTGTTGCTCATAGTTTCTAAAGACATTTATTGAGTTTCTCACCAGAGGGGCTTTACCCCTCCCTGCATGGGGAATTGTGTGGAGGAGTTGAGTGCAATCACAATTCATGCATATTTGAATATTGAGGAACATTTGATTGTTCATCTCCTGCGTTTTCTTTTTTTTTCTGATGCAAATGGCAAAAAAAAGTAGAAGACGCTCTGGATCTTGGAACTGAGCCTACCTTTAATACATCTGCTGTTTGTCAAAGTTTGAGACTTGATAATCCTACGCTTAATCAATGTTTTCTATTCATATTCCAACCCCTTATTCGCTGCTGTTTTTCGGGCCGTTTCTCTTGTTGCTTTTTCGCCATCTTCCCAAACCTGCTCTCGCCGTTCTCCAAGGTTAAAGATTGCAATCAGAAAGCAAAAGAAAAAAAAAAAGAAAAAAATCAAGCAGGCATGGCAATTTTCCAAACGCACTCGGCCTGCCTCCGTCAAACGTGGCCCAGACTTCCCATAAAAGTGTGTTAAATGACTGTATAATGGATACAGCGTGTACAGTGCATGATCATCTGCTGCCCTCCAGGCCTCCTGACTGGCCGTGCATGCCCCGTGTTCCTCAGCCGCGCTTGCCATGCAGCTTCGTTTTCATTTTCTCTTATTTTTCGCACGGGTCGCTTTAAAGGCTGCAAAGACCTTGCACTGACACCTGAGCCGAAACAGGGAGGGGGGAAAAAAAGTGTAGTATCCCCAGCAAAGGCTGACCGAAACAGTCGGCTCTGGAAAACAAGAGGATTGAAAACTGGAGCGTAACGTACGAACAGCTCCCATCTGCTGCTACAGAAATAGAAGGGTGTTATTATGTTCCTGCTGAAGGGAAACGCCCTGTGTTTAGCCCAGTGTCGAGGTCGTGTGGTGATCAGAGGGTGTGTTCGTGTGGCTTACGGGTTTGAAGCCGAGCTCCAATTAGACAGTCATGGTCAGGCTATGAAAACCTGCGGGAGACCTTCTGTTATGGCGACTTCTCAGACCTGCCTTTAAGAGCGCGCTGGTAGTTTTCGATCGTGGCTTGAGATGTGATTGCATACAAGTAGTGTTGCTTCTCTGTGTTCACACCTACAGAAGGAAGAAAACAGCGAGTGACAAATAATTGAAGAAGTATCTGCATGAAGCCGAAGCAAAAAGCCAAAACAGGGGTTATGAAAATGCTAATTGTTGGTATGAATCTACTCTTTCGTTTATTTGTGTTTTTCTCCCCCGTCTCGGATCTGTCTGGAACACATTTCTGTCATCACGCTCATGTCAGAATATATTAAACAGGTTGTGATCTAGATGCAATTTCCAGCAGTTTTCGTGTTGCTGTGCGCTATTCAAATCTGAGAACTCATTTTCCTCAGCAACTGATTCCCCAGTGCCTCACATGATGCAACTCGCTGTAATTCACAATCCCTTTGAACTTTGCCTTTCATGTCAGTCATCCAAATGTTCCCCCCTTTTCATTGTTTTAATGCATTCCTTGTCGGAGTACACAAAAACAAACGCGGAGCGGAGGTCACGCTGGACTGCCAGCAGTGGAGGGGTCCATCAAAGGGGCTTTAAATCAGATTGTGCCGGGTCGATAGCGGCGGGGAGTTCTTTTGCCTGTTTTGGCTTGGTGATCTGTGCACTCCTCTTTGCCATAGAAGAACCACTTTGGGTTCCCTGAAGTGCCTTTCAGTCGATGGACCTTTTAAGAACCTTGTTTTGTAAGCGTGAAGAACCTTGGAAACAGGCTTTTAAGCAATACAGCAACGTAATCATCAAATAACAGTTTGTTAATGAGTGTTAATCACTCTGTAATAGTCATTTTAATAATTAACTATTCACTTAGTGACGTGAATATTTCATCGTTATTTTGAACTCTGGAAACGGATTATTTAATTGTTGATTTTAGCTTATTAGCTACATAAACACTATTTTGCCTCTTTTTGTGTCCACTTTTTAGACATAGTTATTTATTTTCATGCTACGTTGTGATGCCGAAATCTTTTGTCACTGCATATGTTAATAATTAGTCGTTTGTTATGTTGTATTTATTACCTTTTAAAACATTAACCATCATTATTTGAACCCCTGTATATATGAGACTTTGACTTTCTGATGTACCTATAAGTAGGGATGTCCCGATTCCATCGATCAACGCATATTTTGATGGATCAGGTATCGACTATTTTAATCCCAATTCAGCTCGGAGTCAGTAAACCAGTTATTTCATATCAGTAGTCGACAAGCAGATATTGGTCCAGAGTGTGTACCACTAAACATACACACACAGGTAGTGGCTTGCCTTCAGTGTTTTAAAAGACCTGGGAGCTGATTGGTCTGGGAGGAGAATCAGACTGGATTGTAAGATTTTATACACACTAAACCTGTTTGGGACGTCCCTATTTATAAGCATATATAATGTTACTTATTACACTTGAGGCAGGTGTGTAATTACAGTAAATCTGGTAAATAATTATTTTTAAATTTGTGGGGGGAGAAAAGTGATTTAGTTACTTACAGGCCACAAAGTAAATGGTAATTAGGACAGAATGAAGACAAATGATAGCGATATCATTTTGTAAGCAATGATTCCATGATTACTAACCAGCATTAAAGGCTAATTACACAATGATTAAGCTGCCCCACTCTTAAATAAAAGTGCTACACATGGTTTTTTGAGCGATGCCATAGAATATCCATTTTTGGTTCAATAAGATATGATGGCTTAAATAACCATTTGCTTGATGTAAAGGTTCTTCACACTCACACATCTCTTTTACAAACATGGTTCTTTCTACAATCAAAAATGTCTTAAAAAAACATTTGTAGAACTTTTAATTCAATTCAATTTCAGTTCAACTTTGTTTTCATTGTATTAATTATTCAGTACAGCCGAATACTGTTAAGCCGAATCTCCGGTGCAGAATAGGTAGGACATGCAGCAGTGCAATAGTGCAATAATAAGGTCATCAGACAAAACACGAGACAGGGTGCATAGACAGTAAGTACAAAGACAATGAATACAATGAATACAAAAATATACAGATAGTTACTACGCTAAGAGTTAAATGGAATAAATATGAAGACCACTGATGTGTTGTGCGTGTAAATGGGAGAGTAAAACAGGGAGTTCAGAGGTAGGCCAGTCACGTAAACAAGGTGTACAGTGTATTTACGAGTAGCAGCAAATGATCAGGTAGAGGGAACAGTATACCTCTTATGTACTTTAAGAGTATATTTGTAGTGGACTGTCGGACCTGGTACCGTTCAAAACACCCCACACGTACGCCATGTATTGGTTCCGTGCTAATTTAAGTTCCTTCTAGCCAAGAACTGTTCCTAAAAGCCTTGATTTTTTTAGGAGTGTAGGCGAGTTTGACCTCTGCTTTGCTAGGTGATGGAGTGAGTTTGGTTAAGAAGGACCTTGCAGTGCTTGAGTGCTTCACCTCCAGGTGGAGGGGAGGAGGGACACTCCGCTCGCTGACCACGCGCCGACCATGTGGGGAGGTGGGGCAACCTTCTCTGAGGACGAGGAGACGGGTCAGCAGATGGAGCGCTGACACGCCGCCGGCCTCTGTCTGCCGCCCGGCCGGAGGAGGCGAGCCGAACCCGCATTAGTCACGGTTCAGGGTGCTCTCCTCCACTGATAAAGGACTCGAGCACACACACCCAGACGCTGCAGCCTTATCTGCACACCAGCACAGGCTGAACTGAGGGAAAATATGTTTCTTTCTTTTCTTTTTTTGCCCCCCCCCCTCATATCACTTTGGGTTTAACTTGCAGTGCTTAAAAGCACTCAGAAGCGCTACCCAATGCATTTTAAAGTGCAGGTGGTATGACTCCTGGCAAGGCTTGTCCTGCATCACTGTGTTTGTTCCGTTCCCACTTTCTTCTGTGTGGGCCTTTCAGACCTTTTTTGACTGGTTCCAGGAGCTGATGGGTTCCAGTTACAGCTGGTATGGGCTTGGTCCTGGATGAAAAAAGCTTTTTCAGGTGTGTGTGTGTGGGGGGGGGGGCATAACACCTTTCCATTTATTTATTCATGCAGTTAACTAATTAGCCAATCGTGTGGCAGCCATGCAAAGTATACGATCATGCAGATACCGACCAGCAGCTACAGGAAAATGTGGTCTCTGATTCTGAGCTTACATTGATTTTTGGTGTCAGAAGGGCTGGTTTGTGTATTTCTAGGACTGCCGATCTCCTGGGATTTACAGCACAACGGCCTATAGTTCACTCAGTATGGTGTAATAATGAAAAAACGTCCAGTGAGTGGCGGTTCTGCAGACAGAAACATCTTCTTGATGAGAGGGGTCAACGGAGAATGGCCACACTGGTTGGAGCTGACAAAAAGGCTACAGTAACTCAGATGACTACTGTACAACTGCACTGTTAACAAGAAAGATGCCACAAAGGGTTCTTTGAGCAGTGCTATAGAGGACCACTTTGTTTTGCCACTCTTGGTTCCATGAAGTGTGAGTATGAACTAGAGTCTAGAGTGGAGTCTCAGAATACACAGCATGTCCAACCTTGAGGTGAATGGGCTGCAACAGCAGAAGACCACATCAAAGTGTACCTAATAAACTGAAAATATTAAATGTCAGCAATGCTAAGTACTAATGCATCACAGTTTATCTTATTTTTAGTGTGATAAAGGTTTCCAGAGTGAGCACACTGTGCGTTCAAGAGCTACGTTGAGAGAAAGGATCAAATCACATTACACACACATGCAATGTTACAGTAATTAGATGGTAACGCTAGGAGTTGCGTCTAATATTAGAGGAGCACTGTGCTTCGCAGAGGGAGTTTTGGATCCGAGCCACCCACAAAGCATACACACACTCACACACAGCTCAAAAACGCTTCTATTCTTAACTTCTAGCCTGTAAAAATGAAACTTGATTATTCTGACTCTCTGTGAAAGAAAGTAATACACCAATAGCGTGCTGTAATGAGTCTAAATGTACATGTATGATCACCACTGCAACTGCTGATGAACATCCTGGTACCTCTTGTTCTTGAAGCTCTTCATTAAAACAAGCTTTTTCTGCTCTTCCCTCTATGAGATTCTAGTAGTATCCCAGCCAGCATGCTCACGTGGGGCTCACATGGGTGGAACGTGGCCTAGGTGTGGTTTCCAGGTGGGCTTGGGCTCTGAGTGGGTTTGTACAGCTGGGCTTCCCAAATGGGCCCCATCGATAATCTCACATGAGTCCCACCTAGGCCCGTATGCAGTGTACAATGTTTACACGGACACTGGTGGACATCCATATGTGGGGCCAACGTGGAACCTCAGAACAAAACTTCCTGGTTCCCAGCTGGGCTACCCATACAGGCCCCACATGGACATGTAAGCTGGGATGTTAGCACTAAGCTATTGCCAGTGCACTTGAACCTTTTTTAAGCTGGTCCAGGTTAAACACTGACACTCGAAGCATGTAAAAGATATTCCGTGCTGTATGAAAAGCTTGTAACAGACTTATTAAGATGTATTAGTGCCACAAGTTGTTTCACAGTGAGTTTTTTGTTCATTTTTGTTTATTTCTGACAACTGGCTGAAACCTGATTAGGCTAAGGCTTTCCTTCGCAGTGAGTGAGATATCTAGGACTTCCAGAAACCAAAGGGATGGTTGCTCTTACTAATTATGCCCTACCCATCGGAAATCAAAATGGTTGCTTGGTCACTTTCCAACAATGTCAGTAGGCTTCATGTATGCTTTTGGAGTCCTAACCAATGAGAGAGCTCACTTGGCTATATGTACCTAGAGACAGAGTAAAAACTAATTTTAATTGGACGGTTTTCCATTTGTCATTTTACAGATTCACCCTGTTATTACCAAATCTGAACCTTTAGAATAAAAAAGATGGCATATAAAAGGCACTGGTTTGAAACACTGCATATGTCTACACATGTGCATTTCTCATGTGTTACTATGTAGAACTTGCCGACATTCTGACCATTCTGAGTCTCCAGTTTCCCAAACTGGAACCAGAAAAAGGTTTGGAATTTAGACTTTTTCTTGGTAGGGTGGAGGGTTGAGGATTGTCCAATAGAAGCATTCCTTGCTGCCTTCCTCCCTTTAGACAGTCTTGACTCCTGGCTTGGAAGTCGTCTGACTGTGAAATACTCTACTGGGTGGACTTTGAAGCAGCGGTTCGTTTTTACCATGAGGGTAGAGAGCTTAGTAGGCGCAGATTTAAACTGAATGCATGTAGCAGTCGCTGCGGAATAGTAAATATGACTAATAAAACTTGGAGACGTAAAGATTTGGGAAACACATTTGATCCTTAATTATTTTCAAGCTCTCTTGGCACTTGACTCATACAAGGAGGTCAAACTGTTAGGCCAGGGGAAAACTGCACCATATTGAATTCAGCCCCTCCATTCTCCCACAGCTGATGGCTCCAATTGGGAAGTGGCGATTTGGATGACCCCCGCGGTCTCCACCACCTGTGCTATTTTTCCATGTCTGGAGGGCGAGAAGATTTCTTCTGCCAGTAATTCTCTCCTCAATGGTCTAACACCTCAGTACCAAATCTGTTACTATGTTACCATGAACTGGGTCAAAAGAAAAAAATAAAAACTGCTGTGGCCAAGTGCTGGCCTGTGGGCTATGGAGCTCAAAAATGAGCTTTTAATAAAATAAGCATGCAGCTGCGAGTAAGGCTAGATTAACGTGCTTTGGTGGCGCGTAAATTTAAAATAAACAGAAAGAACATTTGAAATGGCAGGATTTTCTGAGTATGAGATATTTGCGGATGTGTAGCTTGAACAGAAAGGCCTTGCACTACTGCAGACAGCCTTAAGTCTAATTCCCTTTTTACTATTAGATCCCACAACATTACTGGGTTGCTTGTACTGGTAATGCCTGGGCTTTGCACCATTCACACATGCAGCCCTTAAACAGTGAGTTGCAGAAGTGCACTCGTTTATACCTGACATTAAATTCCTGGGAAACAGGACATCTTTAGCACGAAAGTCCATCAGCTCTTCAATGTCAGAATCACATCCAGACCATTTTACATTTATGACTAGATAAGTTCCAAGACTTAGTTTTTACTACAGTGTCGAGAGGGCCATCGGGTGTCCTCAAGGTGCCATGAACGGACATTATTGCCCAGCTGGCAGCAGTGCGGACATTCTCAGATGGTAAATAAAGAGTTTAGAGCCTAGGCAGTGTGGAGCTACTTTACAATGGAAGATGAAAACAGATCATAAAACTATCACTGAAACGCTCTGTTTTACCAGCGGGAGAACCTCACATCTTTCTTTGTCTTTAAACCAGAACTGAAGAGCACATTCAGAACTGAATGGAGGCTTAACGCACTATAAAACAGTCAACTAAATCAGTCTGTCCAGAATGTCTCATTATAGGAACTGTTACTAAAAATAAAGGGACTTTACTGAATGTATTATTCAGCCGCTCATCTTATCTAAACTGTGTCGCTGTGTTATTATTTATACAAACACAAAGATCGGACTGGTGGGCAAAATAACCTGATCTGGACATTTATGACTATGACATTTGTCTTATCCAGAGCAACTTACCTTTGAAAGGACAGGTGGGACAATGTAGATTTAGGAGTCTTGTTGATTCTCACTGGTGTAACGTCCCCAGCCAGGGATTTGAATCCCAGCCCCAAGTGCGTATGATGTTTTGCTTTTTTGAACAAGTGGGATCCCAAAAGATGCCACAGCCATCCGTAGCTGGGAGTCCAAGAGAACATAATTGGTCTCGTCTTCTATGGGTGGGTATGATGCCCCCCATCTGCCAACTGGGACGTTTGTTAACTGTCTGTAAACAACAAAATTAGCAATTAGTGTTCTCCTCCAAGAGCAATGACATTGTGTTAGTTGAAGTTCACAAAGATGCAATAGTGCTTCACGTAACTTGGAGGAAGCACATTCTAGCATTCGCTCTCTCAGTGTTGGTGGCATCGTCTGAAGAGGGAAGTCCTTGCTAGTAGGTGGGAATTGGCAATGTTGGGGGAAAAATCAAGTTGGGTAAAAAATTCTAAAACTTTGTTGGTTATAATAGGAACGTCATTGGTTTTCCTGCTAATCTATTAACTTCTGTTCACACATAAGCTGTCCCTGTAACGTTCTGGGCTTTCTACTAGGCCTTGTGCAGGTAAATTGCCAGGTCTCATAGACAAAGGATTTCCAATCAGAAGGAAAAGTGCACTATAACTCGTAATTGCAGTTGATACAGTAAGCTAAAGGTAGGGCGAGAGTAAGGCAGAAGAAGTCTCTAAACCAAACTGGCTTTCTCTAGCTGAAATGCGTAGTGATACTTCAACTCTGTTCACTGTTTAGCTGTTTTACGGCCACAATATATCTGCTGTAAAATAGGTCACAGAGGTGCTCCCACAATGTGGTTTGCTTTAGTTTTATGGCATCTCAGAACGCTAATCAAATGCCATGTTTGTGATTTACTGAACGCGCCATTGACTTCATAGTGTGGAAGGTTGGTGCTTCATTTGTTGGAAAAAAAAAATCTAATTCTTTAAAAAAAAGTATAAAAGTGTGTCTAAAGTGTCATATCAGACTTGAAGATTGGCTGTTGTGTATTTACATATTTATTTATTTTTGCACTCGGATGAAGTGTCTTTTTTTTGCAGTCAAGAGGCCTAATTTGTTTGGCCCCATTTTCACAGACCAAAATATCTCCCATAGTAGTAATGAACACACCTGCAACTTGCTCTTTCCAGACAGATGAGGGAAAGAAAAAGATCCAATGCGCGGTGTAATGCCTTCTCCAAAACACGCTAAAATGACACACTGATGATGATGCCCTCCGCCGTTCACACGCCTGTGTCTCCATTTAAATCCTCAAATTTACCATTCAGTGCTTTACTGGCTGTGGGTTATAAATAAGACATTCACTGGCAAATCATAAAATTTCTACCTCACTTCCCCCCCGAGAATGATTATCTTCTTTAAAGTATATCATCTGGAAAATGCACTCAGCGGTTTGCATAACAAATTCCAGCTTTGGCAAAGGAACGCGGCGAGGGGACAATATTGTCGTCCCTTACTGCCTCTTTGTTCCCTCTAAGACGCTGCTGTTGTTTCCTCAGTGCAGGCTGAATGAGCTCGGTAGTAAAGGTAGAAGGTGGCGGAGGTGAAGGCAGTATTCTAAATGGACTGAATCTCTCGGACAGTGTATTAGGTCGCGGTGGTATGTGCCGGAGGGTTGGCGGTACCGGCCTCTTCACTGTCATGTCCTTTATTAATGGGTCTTTAGTGAGGGGGAGCCAGGGGAAACTGAGACAAGCAGTTAATTCCTCAATGTTGCTCCTTGGCGAGCATGGGAGGCCTGTCATGGTGACTTGTCCTCTATTGGTCCCCTGTAAGACGGCCATCAACTAAAGCACAGTGCGGAGAAAGGGAAGCCGACTGTCCTTCGAAATAATAGGGTTGTGTTGATGAGCGGTTACGCCTGGATATATTTATTGACAAATAATAGTGTAATAATAATATAAATGATAAAAATACACTTGGAAGACAAAGCTTTAGTCAGCTTAATTCAGTGGTTGAGATGAAAACTTTCCAAGTCATTCCAATTGGTTTGATGTGAGATCACTTACTGGATTTCTTTACTGGGGTGGTGATAGGATGCAGGGGTCACCATGCTCACATCACAAAGATACTGGCATTTTGTTAACTTTCTAAAACCACCAATAAATGGTTGTGCTTCACAACGCCATGCATGTACCTCTCAACCATGAATTTCTAAGGATTTTTAGGCTTTAGAACTTTTATTAATGCAGAACCACTTCAAAACGATGTCCCAGGTATCAGACAGTGTATTTATAACCATTCCGTGTAATAGCCTTCTGTGCCATGCGCCACCAGTGTGAACAGTTCTGACTCTGAAAGTTTTCCTAGAATGCAGCTGGAATTTCATACCCCCCATAATCTTGTTCACATGTTAACCATCAAATTTTGCATACACGATAAACCGTAAGTGGTCGGACCTTAAAAACACATTATCGCTGTCACAATTTTACTTGGTGATTGAGACAATGGACCATCAATATAGTGTTGTACTGTGCTTCTGGATCCTGTTCAAGCCAGTATCAGACTGTAGCGGTTGCTATGTTCTGCTTACAGCAACATGTAACGTAGTGGGTGATTAGAATTGAGGTAAAGGGAAGGGGCTGGGCCTTATGTGTCCTGTAGTATTTTTACAGAAGAAGAAGAAAAAAACTACTTACTAACTACTTTTACTGCATTTCTATTGGTCTAGTCAAACGGAAAGTTTGACACAGTGTGAAGATCAACTGGCAAAAAAATCAGATGAAGATATGAGGTTTTATAATTACGATTCTCAAGTATGCTTTGCTTTTTTCTTTGGAAAATGTTCTTTTTAATTTTTTATTCATCTGCAGATCTTTGCACTCTCTTTAAAAAAAGCTCTTTGACTCTTGACTGATGGAGTAAGTACTACGTTTTGTTTTTTGGTTGTTTTTGCTAATAATTAAAAAAAACAAACACCTAGATGGAATTTGTCCTTCACCAATTGCAGAACAATCCTGTCTTGTGTGAAAGGGGCCTTGCAAAAGGGTCTGCGCTGCATTCTTCTCTGAAAGCAGTTCTGCAAATGGCAGCCCACTTTCAAAACCAGCTCACGGCGAGATGAACGTGAAATGGATTAGCAGTAACGAATATGAGCACCCTATGCTAGAGAGAATGAAGAGGTTTCACGCTGGCTGCCAATTTGAAAAACTGTCTCACAGTGATAAAATCACGTTCCCATAAAGAAAAACTAAGTAAGCAACATGCATTTTTAAATAACAGTTGCCATCAATCCAAACAAGCTGAAGTGTTCGGCTAGGGCTGTGAATATTACAGGGTGCAAATATTAGTCACTGCGTTTGAGGGAAGTCGAAAACAAGCCTGTATTTACTGTAACCTTCCGTACATTCAGCAGCAGCCTGATCCCGTAAGGATTCATTAAAGTCACGTCTTTCTATAAATTTTCCAGCGCGAGGGCTGCAGATGAGGCATTAATCACTGTCATCAGAATAAAAATGCAGTGTGCTATTTTCGATTAATAGCAACCTCGATTAACCAGCTCATTAATATATAAAGCAATCACTACAGGCTTAAATATAGATTGCTTCAGAGGCCCATTTACAATGTCGGAATATTGACATTGTACATCATACGCATCAGCACACCCGCGTCCGGTGGACCAGAGCCGCGTGCCGGTCAATGCTGATAGGTGCTCAATACCATATGCAAAATGAAGCAGTGATCTGCTTTGATAGGCGGAGAATAAGAGGGGTTCTAATACATGCTGATTCTCACAACAAGCGCATATTTGTTCATCAAGGACAAAAAAATGTGTACTGTAATTATCCTAACCACTAAACTTCACATCACTATTAAGAGGAGGGCTGCTTTCTGAAATTTCAGTATCATTTTGTAAGGAATAGTTTGGTTGAATATGGGGTATTCTTTTTTTCCACTGCAATTATTCCAATCAGAGCATCCAGTACATAAAAGATCCCAAACAGCTCGGAATTACACGGAATCCTAAGAAAACATAAAAGAGAAGTGATTGCATAACGTGGTTCTGTTAAACCTTTTCCTGAACCAAACTATGTTCTACTCATCAGAAAAAATAAACACGTTGCCGCACACTTAGAAACTTAGAAAAACTTTTAAAAAGAAAAAAAAAAACAGGAAATAAGCTTTACAATCTGAACATCCGGGGGTAAAAACAATGGTAGTAACCACATTCTAATCCATTATGTACAATACCATAGCAACTGCCTAGCAGTTACCTAGCAGTGCCCTTGCAACTACTACATAGAAACTACATAGAAACTAGTTAGCAACACTGCAACAACCATCTAGCAACACAAATCACCTTTCTAGCAGCAAATCTGCAACACCATAGCAACCACCTAGGATTCCATAACAACCATCTAGGAACCACCTAGTATATCATAGAAACCACTTAGCAAATAGTTTCACTCTATTGGCCACATAGCAACAGCCTAGCAACTGCCTGAAAGTGGGATGCACTTAAACAACCATATTAAGTGATCATTCATGGAGTTGTGTTCCCTTCATTATTTCAACTTTATACTTGAAAAGTATAAAAAAAGTAAAAAGAGCCTCTAATGTGGATGAAGGTTTGTCTACTCTCAATGTCCTCTGCATTGGACTCGATACCAGCATCTGACTCATGTAGTATATGTAAATGAGTGATAGTGTAACTGATAAATGGAGTTTCTGAAGTAGAAAGAAAGCAATATCAACTATATAAGTGATGCAGAAAAACAGTCTCTGCAGCAAAGATAATGGAGCCATGTGGGAGAATGGCAAACACTTATTCCCAGTGGTGCCATATGGCCTGACTGTGATGACATCATGCAGACCGTGGATCAAAATTCAACAAGTAGCTATAGTATTGTATAAACAGTAAACATCTAACGACTGTAAACATCTATATTTTATAAAAATATTTAAATTTTTTTACTTCCATTACCATAACCTGCTTCCTGAAATAATTACAGCTGTTCCTGAAATGAATATTGTTCACATGTGATTAGTTGAAAGTCAGAGACTTCTGAGAGTTCTAGGAAACATCTAATTAAGGTTATTTCAGCCATATAGGGGCTTGATTTTCTGATTAATCATGTATTACTTATGATTTTTAGAAGACATTTCCTCTGTTGGATGTGTGTAGTTATATTACCTCCATCTTTCAGTATTGCTCAAATGAAGATCAAAGATAAAAAAGCCAAAGGTTTTCATGGGGTGTCCTTATTTTTTTACATGACTGTAGATGCACTTTGTAGGTGTTTCTGCTAGTTACTGCTTGTTAATCCACAGTGAATCACCCGCCCTCTGCCCCATCGGCCCATTGAAAAAGGGACCACCATAAGACCGCCATTGATCAGATATTGTTTGGGTAGTGGATTATTCGTAGCACTGTAGTGACATCAACATGGTAGTGGTGCCAAAATGGCCATGCTGGAGTTTCTCTACACACCTTATTGCCATCGCTGGGTTGAGAGTACTGGTTCTAATATTCAGATGTCTCCTTCATTACCTTGTGTTAGGTTAGGGTTGGAGCTAAATTATTGTGGGTAGTAGATGTCCAGCACCAAGATAGGGCACCTTCCCGAATGTTGTTCCCATGTGATTAGTTAAAACAGGAAGTGTGAAAATCAGTATTGAAACCCAGCTGGCTGGAGAAAACCAGAGCTACTTATGTGTGCTATTAATCAAAGGGATGGGACACCAAGAAAATGGGATACTTATAAGCATGAGAAATGATTATCTTGTCCAAATCTAGTATCATTTTTTTGAGATGGCTTTATCATCGTCCAGTTTGCGTGCTTGGTCTGAACATTTTCAAGCATAACAACCCATGTTCTCCTGAAGTGTCGGAATGCTGTCCAGTCAGCAGTAACGCCAATGCACCCTGGCTGTGATCCAAGCTCTGGTGTTTTTGAAAAACGACGTCTAGATGCATGTAAAGCAGAAGGCATATCTGCATCATGCTGATGCAGTTCAAACTACTGGTACACGCCGACTAACGAGGGGAAGCTTTTCACTGCTCACTGCCAGATGGACCTTCCATGCATTAAACCTGGCTCTTACAAGAAAAAACTGATATGTCTGTTGTTTGGCTCTGCATAGTTCAAGCTAACCGAATAAGCTCAGCTTCACTGACGTAGCTGCTGTTGTAAATCTCCAAGGTGGTTTGGAGATAAAGCTCATTTAGGAGGTGGAAGGTATCAGTATCTTGGTTTATGATGTTATAGCTACCAACAAATATGCAAAATTGTAGGCTTAATAGATACACCTACTAAAGCTCAGACATTTAGTTTGGTTTGCTTGTTGGTTTGAGTGTTAAAGGGAGTGGTTTCACCCTGGCGAGATTTAAAAAGCTCCCAAAGACCTTCAGAGAGAAAGTTGTTGACACACATGAGTCTGGAAAGAGATTTGAAAAAAAAGAACACTTAGAAATCAGCTGTTCCACTGTCCGCAAAATAATGTGCAAGGGAAACTACTGGCAGCATGGCCAGGTCAGACTGTTCTAGTGAGTTCAGCCTAAAAGCAGACCATGAGACCATGAAAATAAGTCTCAGACAGTCATGGCCTACAGGTAGCTCTTGCCACAGCTGATGTCAAGCTTCGTGTATCTACCATCAGAAAGAGACTGTACATGTTAGATTTTCATGAGAGCTAAAGTTTACCAGTGTGTCTTTTGTTATTTAACAGTGTGCTTTTATCAGTTTAACTCAAAATTTAATTATTTGGACACAGTAACAGAAGAAAAACACAGGAACCCCATGCCTACTCTGAAATGTGGAGGTGGAAATGTCTTGAACTTGAGGTTGCCTTGCTGCAGCAGGGTCTGCAAAGCTCTCCATCATAGAACCCACTGTAAATTCTTTGAAAATGTGGAATCATCTACTAACATTGAAGCTGAACCATCACACAGCTGAAAGAATTCTGCCTGGAGGAGTGGGACGAACTCCCAGTCAATAATGGAGACTGGTAGATTTCTAGGAAACGTCTAATTAAGACTATTTCAGCCAAAGTGGCAAATATCAGCTATTATGGCATAGGGTTCTCTTACACTTGCCTCACATGACAGGTGTATTTCTATTAATTTTGTATTCATTAATTATCATAAATGATGTATTACTTATTACTTTTCAGTTACTACTTGTTGCGCCAAAGTTCATCACCCACCCTCTACCCAATCGGTCCATGGAAAGGGACCCCCATAGGACCTCCACTGATCAGATATTATTTGGGTGGTGGAGTCTTCATAGCACAGCAGTGACATCAACATGGTAGTGGTGCCAAAATGGTCGTACTGGAGTTTCTCTACACACTTCAGTGCCTTCACTGTGTTTGGGGTTCTAACTCCTGTTCATGGCAACACACCATTCTGGAGTTCAGATCCAACAAACCAATATTCAGATATCTCCAGAAGCCTTCATTACCTGATTATGATTTGTTAGGTTAGGGTTGGAGAGGTAGCACCAAGATAGGGTCGTTATTAGGTAGAACCACACTCCAGATACCTAAAAGAATGATCAGACCTCTGTGATGTTCTCCACAATGTTCTTTGTTGGCGCAGCAGCCTCAGCAAAAGTATCCTACAGGAGCGTTCGCCATCGCCGACTTTGACATGTGCGGATGATCTGCTTTTTCCATCCATCCTTGCCCTGGGTGACCAGGCTGTTGATAATGGCATAATGCGACTGTCAATCTGTTTATAATTGAGCTGTGCACCATTTTGTCTCAGAGCAGCGTGCAGAGAACGAGCGGCGCAGTCAGAGAGGGAGGCTGGGGCCCTCTCGCTCCATCCATCAGCCCCGCCGCCGAGCCGCCGCATGATTGCAGGGCTTTCCGACATTGTGAGGGAGATGGCTGCTGATGGCAGGCCTGTCTCACCTCTGTGATCAGAAAATACATTTGACTCCTTTTGTGTTGTGCTCCTCTGGAGAGCTGTCTAAAACGCAGGGTACAAAGGGAGATACAGCTGCTGCCCCCTCTCAAGTGTGATTGGTCTCATTCGAAGGGAACAGAATAGGCCTTTGTTGTTTGCCAGCACGCGTGTGGGAAGGGTGTTTGTTTGTGTGTGTGTGTGTGTATGCATGTGTGTGTCAGCGACAGAGCCTCATAGCCATCGTGGCAGATCCAGACTCTGCTCAAAGGCTGCTTTAGGAAGGATGGTTTAGAATGTAGATCTTTGGGCTGTTTTTGCCTTAAATGAAAGAAACAGGTGCAATTGGTGAAACACTGTACAGTGCCGTCCTTTAAAGGACTGAATCAGTGAATAGAAAATCTGATTTCCACTTTCCCAGATGTAATTGATCAGCCAAGACTTGTTCAAAGACAAAATTGCCCAAATGCGGTTTTACATTTCTATTTACGACCCTAGTTTTGGTCTTAGAATTCAAAAAAGAGTGTATTTCCATTTTATGGAGGCTCTATGGCGACTCAAACAGAAGCTACATAGCATAGCATGGCTAGATAATGAGATGTAAATCCAGTGAGCTAGGTTTAACTTTTAGCTGAGCACAGATACCAAGACTTCGTAGTTTCATAGTTACAGTTTTGGGGGTCTGGAATTTGCGTGTTATGCGTATTATTCAACAGTGCCACAGTAATATCTTGGTTGATTGAATACCTCTTGAACAAGGGTGAAATTGTGTCAGTTTGACTTGTTGTAGGACCATTCTGTCAACATTTTGTTGACGCAACTTTCCGAATTCCGAAAGCTGTAAAATGACGAGGACAATCTCCCAAAAAGTGGCTAAATGAATTGCTCTTAAATTTATTTCGGGCTCAGTTCGGAGCGTCGCTGTAATGCAGGAAGCCTATTTATTTTCATCGGTCAAGGCAAACATATGCCACAATACGTCACTGGACAGATAAAGTTAAGAAACAGAATTGATGAATCATTGTAACAGATGTCGGCCTTTTTAATCTTGGCTCAGTCGAGCAGCCCTCACTACTTTAATAGGTCTCACATTACTTGGCTGCACTTGTCTTTCTCTATTGCCCATTTACCGGCGTCTCCCACACAAACTGTTATCCAGGCATCACAAGTCTTCTCGCAGTTTCGACCACTTGGGCAATCGGAAAATTGCCTGAGATTTGGGAATCACAACAGATAGTTAAAATAAAACTGAAAAAAACATGAGCAATTCCTCAGCTCATCGAAGTTGCTGTTGCCTGAGGCTTAAAACCTTGAGATATGAATTCGGTGTGTTCATTCAGCACTGAAACCCGAGTTGGGTTTGTGGCAATAAAAAGTTTGGCATTAGTGTGTTAATAGGGATCATGCGAGATAGTAATTGATTTTTGAATGAATGTAATCCAAGAAGTATCCCCTTAACACTCCAAGGTTTAC
Organism: Salminus brasiliensis; assembly: GCF_030463535.1. Lineage (NCBI taxonomy): Eukaryota > Metazoa > Chordata > Actinopteri > Characiformes > Bryconidae > Salminus > Salminus brasiliensis. Next base: position 21,360,312 of record NC_132888.1, read on the forward strand.
TCCACTCTCCACGGTCTATTACTCAGTATCTACAGGGACTTCTGTACTAACTGGTAGGGCTATGCTCTGCTTACAGGAGTTTGTAATAAGACTCATGGCCTGCCATCGGACCAATTTCATATATATAACTTTATATAACTCTATTACTCAGGATGAAAAGGTCCAAAAATGTAAGGCACCACACACATTATTAAGCATTATTAAATATTCTACATAGTTATTGTCATCGCTACATTGCTACTTTGCTAGATTACTCTAGATTTTAAAGAACGGGAATATCCCCTCCTGGTGGCATGTCTTGAAGGTGGGAGAAAGAAACTACAACTTGCTGTAAGGTGGTTTTTTGGGGGTTGTCTGTTTTAAAAAGGTGTTTATTTCTAGCTGGTAAACATGCAACTTGCTTCGATGGCTGAGGTAAGAGTCACACTAATGGTAGCTTGGCTGCATTTATTTGCCCATAGCTCAGTGGCTAGGTTGGCAGTCTGGATTGGTGTGACACATTTGCATAATACATGCTGGGTATTGTCGTGGGAGAACGCTGATGAACAAAAACATGAAGTGGCAATGGCATTTGGCCCTGAAAGCAATAGAAATGCTGAATTCTGTCAAACTGATGAGGCTGAGGGACAGAATGCTGCGTTATAGAAAGCTGCGAAACACGACAAATAGCAGAGTAAACTGTAGTTTAAGGCCAGAGTGCCTCTTTAATATGGTTGAAATGTGCCAGAGAGCTGTTTTTTAATGTATAAATATTACATATGTGCAAAAAAAGTGCTCAGAAGTCAGTTAACAAGCCTATTTACAACTCTGTTATTTTACCTCTGGATGTAACAAGCAACAACAACAATCTCTTTTTTTTTTTAGCTTTTATTGGCTGGTTTGTGGCACTGGCAAAGCTCCCAGAAGCTGCCTATTATATCATAGTGTTAATACTGTAATAAAAACACTAATATTTGTGTGCTTTAACAGATAATGCCACTGTCCTCTTGTTGCGTCCTCTGTTGGCAAGCTGAGTTGTAGCTGGGTTAGCTTTTAGCCTTGCCCCACACGTTTCTTCGGGTTCTCAAGTCTTAGCGATAAAACAATAAGCTGTACTTTTCCTTCTGATTGTGTTTAGCTCCAGTTTGGGTCAACTGAAGTAGTCCAGTTTGTTTCTGAGGGAGCGGACATTGGAGAGTAGCGATGATAAAAGGCAAGCATTCTCTTTTAGCCTTGTGCGGACCACCATTTGCCTCCCTGAGCTTCCCTTTTCTGGCCTGGTTTTGTAACAACCTGGAGGTCTGGAGGTGATGTGCTGCTCTCGAGGATCAACATCACCATATTCTCCTAAAGCTTTAACTTAGCCAGCAGGGCTTTCGCTAATGGCCTGGGTGTATGTAAACTTGTGGGTATTAGGGGTTGCTGGAATTGGTCTGTCCGCCAGATTTTCTTTTGAAGGAGGACACAACTGTGTTTGGATTGCACGGTATGTTTGTTCCATGTACTGAACTCTTATTATTCATCGATGCCAAGGAAAATACAGTTTTCCATTCTAAGGCCTCTTACGATTTGAAAATCAGCCTGTTCACCTCCTAGATTTAGGGTTCTACAGCTACTGTGTGAAATGAGGCACTTCATTATCTCATTGTCTTCTGTTTTACAGTGGGTAATGTACACAGCATCATTAGCTACATGACACTGGAATGTGAACTGAACTGGGTCAGGCCATTTTTCACCAGCCGTCACGTGCCCTTTGCCCCGTTAGATATTAACTTCCCACCGACAAACTCTAGCTAATTAGGCTCCATTAATATCCGGCCACTTAGGCTACGTCCACCTGTCGAGCTGCACTTTCAGCGTCTGCAGCTGTTGAATTGGGCGGCGGACTCATTAAAAAAAAAAAAAGAAAGTTTAAATCCCGCTTCACTTTCTTCCTCAGGCCGTACCGTGGCGCATTGAGACAGATGGTCCATTTTTTCCTTCCCTTTTCTTTCGCGTAGTCGGCAAGGGGAACTGAATGGCTGCCTCCAACTAGGCCGCTTTGTCTCAGCGCATTGTGCAGTCCCTTGTTAATTTCTTCAAATGAGAGAGCCCGCCACAAAAGGAAGCGTCCGCCTCATCCTTCTCCACTGTTCTCTGGTCCGGCGCTCGGTCTGTAGTCGTAGTTTTGAAGGAGACTCTCGAATGTGAAATGAACGGCTGCGTAACCGACACGAGGCGGCTATAATGGCGCATCCGTGTGAAAACGATGCCTCCATAAACGAGAGCTTGTATTGTTTTCCGCTCACAAAAGTGGCCGAGAGTATCCCGACAAAGCCTCCTAACAATCGCTCTGTGGCATCTAAAGCAGATTTGCCTTCTGTTTAATCTGCGAGATAAAGGCGCGCTGCAACGAGCCCGAGTGGTTTTCTCCGCTGGAGCTGGGTTCGCGCGTTGTTCTTTATCTCGCTCTCCTTACGCGAGCAGCTCCATTGTGTTGTTAGCGCCTGTGCTAATTGCTTTTTTTTCGTTTATTTATGCTAGCTGAAAAAAAGCCCTCATGTCATCCCTTCAGCAGATCACACTGCGGCGCTGCGCAGATACAATATGAGAGCAAACTGTGGCTTTTGTAATGGGAAAGAGCTAGTTAATTGGTATCTTGGGAGAAGGCTGAGTATGTCCCTTTGTTGCCAGTCAGACAGAGATACAACCGTCGGATACCGGGGAACAGGCCGCAATGACAACTGTGACCTGGAAGTGACAATTTTGATGTAATGGATGAAAATAATAGCTCCTTCGAACGATTCGAGAGGGGTTTTTGGAACTGGTGGATGAATATAGCCAGGATAAAACTTGTTTGAGCATGTAACTGGCCCTTATCACAGGATTACACATTTGCCTGACAGATTGTTAAAGTTTCAGGACGCTCAGGACGCTTCATGGACCTTATTTCCACAGCAGGACTGAAAACATTCTGAGCCTGGAAGGTAAACGTTCCGGTGGCTATTCCACACGGACACAGTTCCTCAGCACGGTTAGCTAACCATAATTGGGGCCACAGGACTGTTTGGTGGGAGGGCTTAATGACGTAGAGATCTGCTAATTGGCTCCATATTTGCGTTGCAAGATCTTGAGTCTTTATATTTCCGGTACAGAAAATGGTGGAATGACTATTTAATAAGTACAAGTACAGTTGTTCCACTGTAGCATCTCTTTTAGTGCACTGTAGCATACTTGTGTAAAAGCTGGTGTATACTGACTGTACATCATCTTTAATGCCAGGGCCACCGGCATAAAACAGCTATCCGTTAGCTTAGGGATAACCGATCACAGACTTGTTTAAGTGGATTTCAACATTGTCAATCTACACATATTCTACAATAAACAGTGCTAAAAGATACAGAATACAGTAAGCTACAGGAAGTTAGCTAGCGTTAGCTGGCTACATTAATTAATAATAATTAATAATTGTAGTTGGAGTTCAAGACCAAAGAGCGAAATGGATGCATAATTATTACGAGATGACGTGCCCTTACTGGTCCTGATTTAGCAACACAGCAAATGGAAAAAAGAAACGGTAACTGGTATACCGGCGTGGAACGGTATGGCACAGCCTTAGTAACCCTTTGGCCCTGCAATAAAAAAAGAGGCCAGATTTCAGACGGTTTCAGAAGGTCCGGAAACAGTATAAGCATATGAATCAGTATATTTATATTCTATATTTTTGAGGTTGATTAAGTGTAAGAAAGCTTAAAAGAGTTTGAAGAGCAGTGTAGAGTGCCGGGTTGGTCTGCACAGGGTGCTCATCCAGGTCATCAAAGGGGAGGAGCCTTTAACGTCTCTCTCCTGAGTCTTACATAGGTGGCTACAGACACAAAAACAATGGGGTCATAATAAATGTTTTTTAAAAAAGAGGCGCCAATCATAACAGGGGTCATTTGCATATATCGTTCTTAAAGGCACAGTAACAGAAACACTCTGTTTGACCATGTAAGAAGGAGTTAATAGTTTTTGGCTCGAAAATATACGACTCTCGGGCTTAAGCAGCAGCAGCTCTAGCCTTGTAGTAGCCATGCTTTTATTGCAGAAGTCTAAATAGTGAGTCGATGGATTCTGCTCAGTGTATTGGAGGAGGCTTTTCAACTGATGACAGATGTGTGTTCAAAAGGGGATGTGTGTGTATGAGAGAGAGAGAGACAGAGGGAAAGAAGTGGCTGCTGAACTCTAGGGAGACTGCCAGATGCTTCAGGTCTCCATGACTCCCTAAACTGCACCTCTTCCTTTAACAGTTATATATTTATTTTTTGTCAACTGTTCCAAAATAAGTTAATTAAAGCAGAGGATGGTGTGCATGCTATGAGATGTCAAGAAGCCTATGATAATTAGCGATGAATAATTGCACTCTCTTTGATTTATTTAGGGTGTGCCATGCGCTGATGTGGTGATAAATAGTGATTTTGTGATTATGCTCTTCATCAATGGCCGCACGTCGTCTGCGTGCATTGTGGGGATCAAAACAGCTTCATCGACCACAGCTACGCCAGCTCATGAGTTATTATGTGTAAACGTCGTAAGAATCAGGGGTGGCTTTTTGGTAGGATTTTATGGGAAGTGTGCTTAGATGAATTTCTCTCCGACTTAATCCAATAAAAGTTACCATACTGTAAGAACATACATAATTCATAGAGTAAACAACGCAATGTCTCAAAGGCATCATTTCCATAAACCATTATACTGAGGGCTGACTTACTTCGTGAATGTAATTCAGACCCCTCAGTGGGAAAGAAAGTGACCCGGTGCTGACCTTTGTCAACCCGCCATCAGCATGATTGATCTGGCTGATTGTGTGGTTCCTTATTCCATTACACTCCATATGCCTTCCCGATGGAGAGCGAGGAGAGCAAACAGGCTGTGGCCATACTGCACACAGTTACTGGCCAGCAAAGCAGCTTCAAATGGCTTTACATGAATAGCATGATTGTACTGCAAAAAGTTGCACAATAAAGTAAAAGTGTAAAACGGATATCGGCACGTATTTCCTTCCGTAGCGCAGCGTTTTTCCAAACAGTATTAAGTTGTATTCAGATGAGATATTTGCTGTTTGTGTTGCCTTGTGAACATGGGTGGTCTGGAAGATTGCCAATGATAAAGACTACACTACTACTACCATCATATCGTTTTGGTGCCGTAAACTATAGCTATAGTACCTAGTACCTAAGCTATAGTACCAACCATAAACAGCAAAAACCTAAAAGTCAACATAATCATATCAGGTCATTTATCATGTGTGGAGTACTTAGCCAAGCAGCTAACCTAGTAGTTTGCATGCTGGATAACTCACCAACTAAAGATGAATATGGCCAAAGATGTATCAAATGGATCTTCCATTTTGGTGCAGCGAGCAAATGACTTTCCAACTTACCAACCATAAACAGTTCAAACACAAAAGCCTAATTCACGACAGATAATAATAATTATAAAATAATAATAATAATAATAATAATAATTACTCAAGTAGAAATAAAAATGGCCATGTAAATGATTACATCTGTAAAAGTAAGAAAGTATGTAGTAAAACGGCTCAAATAAGCACTAATTCCTGTGATCTAATAAAATAATAGATATGAATACAAAAAAGTACATTTTACCACATAAATAAATTTATAAAATTTTATATTAATTTTTTAAAAACTTAGAAGTATAAATAAAAGTATAATTTGTTCAAACAACACTATGTAGCACAATAACAGCTTCAAAATTATTATGATGCTCCACTGACCTGTAATAGGCAGAATAGCGTCGCTGATATATCCACTCCTGGCTCGGCATGCTGCTAGCTGCACTATGGAACTCTGGTGAAGCGGGCAGGACCATGCTAGCGAGAACTGCAACACACTGTAAAATCCTGTTATCACTGTAGTCACTGTAGACAGTTCTGTATCTCACCGCTCTTCTTGTCTTGGCTCACAGCACAAATTACACTTCCTGTCTGTAAGAGGAGCCCAAGAGCAAGAAATGGCAATTCTTCATAGTGTTGCTTTAAACAGATATAACGAAGTAATAACGGAGAGTACTACCCATCTCCGCACACTGCTAATTCAGTGTTTCTTTCCCTGATACACCAGCATAGCATATGTTGTGTTTGGATGCTAAACCCACACCAGACCAGCAAAACTGCTTAAATCAGCAATTCATGCTGGTTTATGATGATTGTTTTTTCTTCAGCAGGCCACATTTTGGATGTGTTACTTACGTGTTGCAATACCGAAAGTGCTGTTGGTGAAGAATGCAATTTGGTTCCCTCTATAAGTCCATGCGGTAAAACCCCTCATCTTGTCTTAGCCCTTTGAATTGACTGAAATTTCACTGAGAAATGCTAGTGTGACTGACCACCAGGGTAGTGGTGGTCTTGGTGGCTATTGATTTATATTATTTACCTGACTGGTTCTTGGTGACCTATTTAAAAATCTGTGTAGTCAGTAATAGATACAGAATTTTGAGAAAACTAGAGCATTATTGATATGATTCAGGATCATAGTGGGTGAATAATGTCTAATATGTCTAATAAGATTTTCATAATTGTTTGTGGCGATTCTCTGTGCATATTATTTAACATATCAACTGTTCAGGAAATCTAGCTGTTCCAAATGTTGTACTTTGTCTCCCGAAAAAAGTAAATGGGGTTTCTGGTCCACAGAAGACGTAACCTTCCTTGCTAGATTTGAAGATTTCTTTAGAAGCTGACAGATGTAGACTTAATCAGTGACAGGTCTGCCTCCTGGGTGGCTAATTTTATGCTAACAGCCATGAAATTAACACAGGCGTACCCTGTTGATTACCCAATAAGAACAAATTGTAATAGAGTAAGAAATAGAAAACAGCCTAGCTCCTGTAAGAACATTTACAGGTAGGTTGCTTTGTTCAGTTCGGTCCACACCGTAGCCAAAAGCGATTTAATATGGAGTCCAGTGGAACCGTCAGAAGCTGTTTGAGTAAAGCAAACTATATGATTGCACTGCACAAGTCTCTGAGGGCAGAGGTAAGGAATCCCACTTCAAATAAGGCAAGCTGCTTCTCATTTGGATGTAAAAAATATCCTCTTTCCTTCACCGTTCCCCCGAGGGCGCTTTCTAGTGATGCAATTATTATGTCATGCAGATGTTTCAGTGAACGAGTCCTTCACATGCTGGCGGAATACGGAATACGTTGGAAGGGTCACCTCACCTGGAAATGAAAAGCCTTTTTACCATGTCCACGTCCATATTCATTGAGGATTTCCATTCGTAAGCCAAATTTAATCGCTAATCTTTATTGCTCTTGTGCTCGACACCCTTGTTATGTAACTTCTTCATCTATGGCACCGTGACCCTACATGTGCTGTGAAAAGCATTCAAAGTTACGCTTCAAGATTGAATTTATTTCTTTTTGCCTTCATTGAATATTGGATGTTCAAGGACACATGTGTCTTCACGTTTTTACAGTGAAATGAACTCATCTTTTCGGCGTCATGTTGGCAAAGAACTTTCTCTTTTAAAAGAAGCAATAAGAACTCACCAAAGCATCAATGAAGGTGCAGTGAGATGCAGTCATAGACAGTGTCTTGATGCAAGATGCAGAAACCTGTCCTCTCAGTTTGAGATCCTATTTTAAATAGAAAGAAACTGCCATTCCTTTAAAAACGCTACTGCAGGGTTTTTTTTGGAGCAGTTCCAACATAAAACCTTTTTTTTGTTCATTAAAGATGCCCTAGAATGGATAATTGTCCTTGGCAAAGGTTAATAATAAGAGATTGTTACATGGAAGTGGCCATGCCATCAACCTCCAACACTGTTGTCTCTTGAAAATATGGCATAACCAAAACAGGGCTGGAAAACAGGCCAGTTCCAGTCACAGTCTTGACTTAGTCCAGAGTCCAGGTTTCCCTAGATGACACTGTCTGGAAAGAGGTAAAGAAGTAACTTTAACTGGACAAGCCAGGAAGCTAAAGTAGGGAAAGCGACCGGGTATTCATGCTTGGCTAAAAGCTAACCCTAGCTGGGCGAAGCAGCACAAGGGAACCAGAAAATTTAAATTAATTAAATAAAATTATGTCTAGGGTTGTAAATAGGCTTGTAAAACCACGTCTGGACATTTTTCACTCCAATCAAAGTCTCATGCTGATGTGCAGACATGAAAGAACAACTTCAGATACTCATTAGATGCATCCTAGAGCCTCTTTAAAGTGGTCCTCAAACCAGTCCCTTAGATGGTCCACACCAACTCACCTCACATAGAGACAGAGAAAAAAGTAGACCGGTGCCGGGACCAATGTGATAACCACTGCCCATGTCTTTTTGGTTGAATCCTTGGTGTTGTGACTATACTGGAAGGTGCTGATATCAAGTGATCCCATGAACTAGTCAAAATTTGAACTGATTTTTTTAGATACTGGGCCCTGACCACAGCTCTGTCCCCACCCCCAAAGTCTTTTGCAGCCTGACCGAATACCAGTAATTTAAATAGTTTTACTGTAAAACACAAAAGGTAAATTTTCACTTTTTAAGATCAAAGCTCCCGTCATTACTTCATATGACAACCCCATGATGAAGGGGTCAGTGTGGAAAGGAAAAATGGAAAAATGTATTTGCATTAACTTTAACATTAAAAGAGTTTTTTCCATGTTGCCAAAATGCGAACAGTGTGTGCATGACTAGCCCGGTGGTGTTACCTCTGTAATCAGATATTACACATTCAGATTCAAGGTTTCACCTCTGACAGCAATGAAAAGCTTTAAAAGGCAGAAAATCCTGTTGACACGGAGTAATGTATACATTACTATGGCAACACCACTACCGATCACTATGTAGTCTGAATTGCCCACACAGTACTGTCCAGATGTGTCATATTTGCAATCAAAGTACCAGCCTCCTTTAAAGAGCCTCTGTATAATGTAAAGGCTCTACACCAGTTAAAGACTTTTCCCAGTTCCGTACATCAGGGCCAAGAACCATTTAGCCACTTTTATTTTAAAGAGCGCACAAGTCCCCCCCTACAGTGGTTTTCCCACCAGTAGCACTTTAGGAGACAGAAGAGGAGGGGCTATCCATCAGTTTCTACTAAGCTTTGGATCCTTCGCGAAGGTTAGGGCGGTTAAGAAAGACTGATCACTGTTGTCTCAGCTAAAGATCATCTCCAAACGCTTAAATTAGATCTTAAAAATCTTCTGCCGTGGCCCAAATTACTCTAGTTCTAACCGCAGCCAAGCCTGGGCCGAGTCTGGTTCAGTGATTATTAGAGTAGCACGGACAGAATTGCTTGGTGGAAGAATGATTACCTTCTCCTAGCCTTAGCTGCTTTGTTATTTGATGGAGAGACCTGATTGAAAGACTCCTGGGCCACTTTGCTGGAGGAGCATTTGCCAAATGGGATTAGTAGAGTAGTTCTTAAAGTGCCTTCTTTGAGTAGGCCTGTTTTAACAATTCTCATCCTCATACATTCTTAAAAGAAGTCTGTGGTAATGATAGTTATTACTTCAGGCGACAGATGATTGACCTCTCTTTGTGATCATTTACGGTCCTCCTCAGGTATTTGCATGCAGTGTTAAATGGACTTTAACATGTGCAGGATGTAGTTTGGGGTAGGCAGAGTGCAGCACTTTTTTTTTGTTGCAAATTCCATACTTTGTCACATTTCACGAGGAGTTTGTCTGCATCTGTCAGGTCTATTTCTAGCAGGTTGAGTGCACTTCATTCAGGGACGGATCTTGGAAGTGAACGAAAGATTGAACCAAATGAGTGATCTTGGCTTATTCTTCTATGTTTTTGGATTTCGCTGCCATGTCGGTAGAGCTGAATTAGCTAACAGTGCTGGCATAGTGTGAGCCAGTGCCCTTAGGGAGACAGCTCAGCTTCTGACACATTTCTCAGATGGCTGTGATTCACTCGAGCAGCTGGAAGTGGTCCTAAACCAAACTAAGGCCACCTCGTATTAGCATGCATCCTGTAAGCCAGCTCAATCAATAGGATCAAGAGCTAATTACTATTTCATGCAGTTTGTTGTTTCTCTGGGATAGTCTTTTGGGACAGATCCGGAAATTTCCCATGGTCAATAATATGATTGCAAAAAAAAAAGGTGTTTTTAGGAATATTTAGGAGTGTGACAGGTTATTAAAATGAGTTCATCCATCGTATATTAGTCTTATAATCCTTGAAATGTTTTAAGTAAGTGAAAAATAATAGTGCAGTCTGGTGAGGATTTCTGGATTGTGGGCTAGGATTGTTACCAGGCAATTAGGCATTAACATATGGATGATAATTAGGACTGTTTGGGTCTGTGTCATATCACATTACATTGCTCCAAAGTAGATGGAAAAGGACATGTCTGCATGTCCAGTTTGTATTTAGAACAGGGAGATCCTCTTGCATCCCCATTCAGTCAAGCCCAGGGTACGTCTAGCCATTACCTACACTCATTAGCCATATATCAGGTGCACCTATCATGTGCTGTAGTACATTCATTGTAGTCCATTCATCATACAATTTATCAGACCCCCCATACCAAACCAATCAGTGGAAAAGGACAACAATAGGACCACTTTTGATGGGTGGTGAACCACTGTGAGCCTGTGCTCTGAAGCACAGAATAGCTGTGTTTTTTACTGTACTCACTAGACACACTTACAGTACAGTGCAAGTAATACTGTATCTCATCTTTTTCCATGCACAAAATCCTCTAGCCTTTCATCAGTGGTCAGTTTCTGACCACTGGACCATTGTTGGTTGGACACTGTTGGTAGGCAAACTGTTCGCAACCCAGCAGTGAAGCTGAGGTTGATCCACCAACCAAATAATATCTATCCAGTGGTAGTCGGTAGTTGGCCTTTTTTTCACTGATAAATTGCACTGGTGGACTACAGTGAGTAAATATATACTTAGAAAGTGCATCTATTTTACAAGGGGGCACTATGGCCACAGAGCACTTTATTAGGACCATGCCATGGTCAGCAACAATACTCAAGTAGGCTGCGGCATTGAAGTGGTGACTCACTGATACTAATGGGCCCATATTGTGCTTAGAAAGCCTTCTCCACATTATTACACCACCTTCACCAGCCTGGACTGTTGACATACAGCAGGTTGGGTCCATGATTCATGCTGTTGGTGCCCAATACTGACCCTACCATCTGTGTGCCTCAGCAGAAGTAGAGATCCATCAGGCCAGGCTATGTTTGTCCGATCTTCAGCTGTCCAGTTTTGGTGGGCCTTTGCTCACTGCAACCTCAGCTTTCTGTTCTTGGCTGTCCGAAGTGGAACCTAACATGGTCTTCTGCTGTTGTAGCCATTCCACCTCAAGGTTGGACATGTTTGGGCATTCTTAGTGCTTATCTGAGTTACTGTAGCCTTACTGTTGCCTGTTCTTCATCTACAACAGGTTTCCATCCTCAGAACTGCCACTCATTGGATGCTTTTCTTTGTTGGTCAGTGTTCTGGATGTAGCAACATGACTTTCTGTGCATAAGGCAAGGGCAAGTGTCTCATATACTGTTCTGCCCATAGCCCTGCTCTTTGCTTGGCAGCTCTTTCCGTCAGTGATCTTGTCTAAATGTGGATGCCGTCATACATGCTATGCTCCTCTAGCTGTGTAAAAGCGCTGTCAGTCTAACTGTCTTTGACTTTGCAGACCATCTGCCAGCATATGTCTTGTGTGCATACATATGCAGCCCTGATAAGCCTCAACTGCAAGGGGGCTTTGTCATTCATTTCAATACAGTGTGAGTCAGACAGATTTGACAATACACTAGTTCAGATGGCTGGACCTGAATGATCTGAAATGGAAGTCCATGCAATCAGTGCGTGTGTAATTAGTGTCAAGTCCGTATCGAGACCCTGAAAGCCCCTCAGCCTTTTAGCTATTTCTCTTTCTGACTGTCTGCTTTCTTATTATTTGCATGGCCTCTCCTTTTCATACGCCTAGTCTCTAATGTTACACCTTTCATTTGTTCTAAAGAGCCTGTCACTGCTTTTTTGTGCGTGTGATGGATTGATGGAATACTGTACTAGTATCAACCTTGCTAGCAGGATCCTTTATAGACGCATCTCATCTTTTCTAGCCCCGTCAAATATGTCCACCCACCTCAGCCATTAAGAGTAGCAGATAATTGGGATTCGGTGTTGTTTGAAACTGTGAATGTGTGGATTTACTTAGCAGTGCGCGAGCTACAGTACTACCTTGTTGTCTGTCCTTTTCAATACCCTTTCAATTTTAAAGGCCCCCTTCCCTGGAAAATCAGTTTAAGTATGTAGTATGTAACATTGTGAAATATGCCATTTACGCACCAGTCCATTAGCTGACTGACGTGGAACCCAGCGTGGTCATCTCCTGTTGTAGTTTTGCATTCTGTGTGATTTTTTCTGCTCATATCATCTGTGGGCTTCAACTGCCTAGTTTTGGTGAGCCTGTGCCCACTGCAGCCTCAGCTTTCTGTTCTTGGCTGACAAAAGTGAAACCCGATGTGGTCTCTTTCTGTTGTAGCCCATCCGCCTCTATTGTCTAGAATAGTTACAGTAGCTTTTCTGTCAGCTCTAATCAATATTGTTGTTTCTCAGACTACCTGGTATCACAGCTGAAACATAACCATACCATTAAAAGACCATAGCTGCTAAAAATATGTTGATTTGTCCATTTTTGTTGCCCCATGCCCCAATTTTTTTTTATCTACCACGTCCCCGAAAGGGTGGAGACGAAGGTGCAGGCAAAGTGTTCATTGTAGTAACTGTGGATTTTACTTCAATAGATTGGTAAAGTAAACAAGACTGTTCTCGTTTCCTAGCTTTAGCTAGCTAATATGCTAGCCAGCATCATGTCGCTAGGTGCCGTAATTAATGCGTGATTAATAACTTACCACAAGCGTGTTTGTTAGACCCCTTTTCAAACATGCAGCGATGCAAATGGACCGATTTGTTGCTCTCACAACACGCTACCGTTAACTTCGGTAACTGCAGCTAGTGAACCACCTTTACCACAATGCTGTGTTGCAGACCGCTACGGTATGCAACTCTCCAAGCCGCCCTTTGCAGCCGCGGCGTTGCATGGTGAGTTAAATGAGGCAAAGTGAAGCTAGCATAGTTGCGTTTCAGGCGTGATACCAAGTTGCTCTCACATCAGCCTGTATGGTGCCAATAATCATGCCACACTCAAAATCACTAAGATGAAATGTCTTATCCATTTTGCTGCTTCAGGGCAGCCAATCAGAACAGATTTTCGTTCATTTCCAGTCATTTTGTAATTTTCATATACTTTAAAGTCACAGTAACAAAAGCCAGCCTCTTAAATTATGGGGATAGAGGTTGAAAATGGTCATATAGAAATAAATGATTGACTGTTTGTGGTTCACAAAACCACACAAATTGCACATGTAGTCAAATAAGTGTCTAAAAATAAAGAAAAAGCAAGAAAAAACGTAGGATATGGGTACTTTAGTCACAAACTCGTTGATAGACACGTTATGAGAAGGCCTGGCAGAAATGCAGCTAAAAAGAGAATAGAAATTGATGGGAGTAGTGGAAAGTAATGGATTTCACTGAATGAAAAGCCCTGGATTTCTTGTTTTCCACACATAGTGAGAAACAATATATTAAAAGCACACTTCTCCATTCTTGCCTTGGCCTCCCATAAAGAATAAGCCTGCGTGCACAGCAGGTTAGATTTAGACATGGTTTTGGTGAGAATTGTGCTTTGCATATTGCTGCGGGAGCGCAAAAACAAACTTCCTTTCGCCGGCCCAGCCTGCTTAGCAGAGCCCTAACCTCGTTTCCCCTCCATATTTTCCCTTCCCTGTGTAATCACCAGTGTTGTAGACAAGACATGCATCATATAACAGTCTCTAAATTAGTGGGTACCACTCGAGCATATTTAAAGCCATCTGTTTTTCAGTCAAGACAGATCCCGTAGGAGCTGCAAGTGAAATGCTTTGCTTCCTCTGTTTTGTTTTTTTTTCGTTTGTTTTCTTTCACCATGAATTGGTCGCCAACGGATGCAGAGAGTGGGCTGAGATTGATACAGTAAGAACGGAGGGCCATGGCGGAGGAGTGAAGCTTTGGTGGGGGTGGGGATGGAGAAAGGGGGGGGGAGCATCGCAGTGCTGCGGATCGATGGCGTGGGGAGGGATAGAGTGCCGGCTGTGGAGCTGAACACACCAGCTCGCCTGTCACAGCTCAGCTGCTTTTAATTAAATGGCTCGCCGTAGTGGCGGAGTGTCAGTGTGAATGGAGAGTGGCGTGAACGGGCTTTTTTTCTCCCCTCGTGCTACTTGCCTCTCTGCCAGATGACCTCTTCTCCTTACCTTCCCTCATTACCCTCAGCAAAGCCCCATGAGCAGTTTTTTTGGTTTGTTTGTTTCCTCTCTCAAAAACCAAATGACCCTAGCTCCATATCATCATGGGGTGTAATTTGCCATTTCTGATGCTAAAAACCATTATCATTGCAGTGGATCCCAGTCCTGCTGCTGGACTACCACTGCCCTGCACATTTCAGCATTTTCCCTGAGCTAACACATATAGGAGAGTGCCTGTTTCTACTTTTTTCTTTCTCTAAATACGCAATGTCGTAAATACGCAATGCTTTCCGTGCATTTATTTTGATAAGTAAAGAACTCAACCAAATTGTTAATAAGCCTCAAATTTGTGGTCAGATTTTTGCTTTGCTCCAAGGGCATCCACTAAACCAAGGCATATAGTGATAGAAAACATGCTAGCACACTAAAAGCTCCAGTTTCACATAATAACTCCCAACATTTAGCATTTGTAGCATCGTGAGTTAAACTTCTTAACCCACTCCAAGGTTTATCACACACTAAGGTGTATTACTCAGTAACTACAGGGCTTCTGTACAAACTGGTGGGGCTATCCTTTGGTAATTGAAGTTTGTAATAACACTTTCAGCCCACCGGTGAGCATTAGGCTTTTTAAGGGGTTAAAAGAAAATAAAGACAACATATTGAAATGCTTTGAATAGATTCTGTTAGTTGACATTAGAATGAGTGGTTAACCCCTTAAACCCTAGATTTACTATCCAGTGATTAATCTTAAAACCTGTCAACTACTTTTTACGGGGTTAATTAGCTGAAGAGTTGAGTCGGCTTTGATGCCCTTAAATGTGCAGGCCAGGCACAGTCCAGAACCAGGACCGGAAACCACTGACATTGACCCTTAATGCTGGAAATGAGCTTCATGTTAATTGGTTAATGCTGTAGCATCGACAGAGAAGGCCTCTCAAAGACCTTTTTCTCAACTAGGAGCTCTTTATTGTGAAGCCCAGCAGAGTGACTCACTTGATTCAGTACTTGAATCAAATGGTGCAACAACTCACTGAGCTTAGCTCAACACACATACACACACTAGACATGCCACTAACTAGACATGCCACTAAGGGGTTTCATGAGCTTGGTAGCTGACAAAGATATGTCACTATCACAACAACCAGCATCTAACGGCACATTAAACATGCTACATGCATTTAAGGGGGAACTGTGCAACTAGCCATTAAGTTCCCCGCAAGCTGCTACCCAGAGTTCCATTACGCCACATGACACTTAGACCCCTTTTACACCTGGTTACTTCACGCCAGTGTAAACACGTCCATTTAAAACAGATACAAATCCTCAACCCACTTTAGGAGGCGACTTGCCTCAACATGTAGACACAGACTCTGAGTGGGTTTGTATATATGTTTTTACTGGGACCCAGTTCAGCTTCCCAAATGTGCCTCTTTGTGACAGCCCACCTAAATCTCACATGGGGGCCTAGATGGCAGTGTACAGTCCAGATGGGGCCATGTTTAACCCCTTCTGGGGCCCATCACTGACTCTGGTAGGCATCCATATGTGGAGCCAACATGGAACCCATGGACAAAACCTTCTGGTGCCCAGTTGGGCTACCCATACTGGCCCCACATGGGCATGTTGTTTGGGATGTCATGGCAGTGTAAACGCATCCATCTCTCCAATCCGTCTCGCATGCGACTACCAAAACTGATCCCAGTACAACCAAAACACTACTAATAATTGCCGCAGAATGAGTGAATCTGCATATTCCGCCCTACGCAGCAGTCAGATTTCAGTCTGACTAACCGGAGACGCATTTGACAGCTTTATGTAGTCTGTTTGGGGGTTTAATTTAATGGGGTAAGCATGCTGAGGAGGTGCTAGGAAGAACTGAGCAGGTTTGGAAGTCGCCAAGTGCCTTCATGTGTCAACGCTTCATTAAAAACAATATAGTTTTTGAACGTGTGTCTAGCTTTTGATGGCCTTTAGACCTTACTAGCTATTCATTCTCCATGCACAATTTGTGTTTACCGTCCTACAGACCGTGGTAATGATACCATTGGCCACTAAAATGCTGCAAACATGCCACTGCAATGTCACTACTGTGCTAAGGATGGCCCACTGCCCAAATAATTTCTGGTCACTTGTGGTCCTGTTGTGGACCCTTTACTTTGCTGTATGGAGAAGCAGTTGTCTAACAAATCAACAGATGAGCTACAGTTGGTAACCTGCAAAGTCCATCTAGATGGCAGGTGTTTCTGATAAAATCGCCAATGAGAATCAACTGGCCCCTCAATGTACTGCATTCAGACATTAGAGTTCCTTATTCCCAGCCACCAGTTCAGCTCATCTCCTCCCTCGTGTAGCCCTGTGGGACACAGGACGTTGGTTTCAGGCCTCAGAAGGCACAGATCATTACTGCACTCCCATTTCTAATAGTAAAATTTTTACTGCAGAGTATACTTAGAAATCTTTCATAGGGACACTATTAACATAAGTACCGTGCTGCGCTTCCTCAAATTCATTCTGGTTTTTGCCTGCGGTCTCTGAGAGGCACATCCAATGCGCAGTGTGCTTTGAATGAGTCCAGGGAGAGCGTTTAGGTACCGCGAGCTCAGCCTAGTCAGGTCTATTCTCACGGGAGCTCAGACAGAAACATTAATATACATAATGAACTTGCTGTCTGTAAAGAGCTGGCCTATTTAATGAATCTGTCTGATTTGAAATGGCTACGTCTGTAATAATGAAGCATGCAGATTGGTAATACAAATTTAGTGTGTCCTCCGATTGATGAAGGCAATCACAATAGTGTTTGATTTAACTCGAAAGCACCAGTGATTTCAATAAACGGCCATTTGATTTTTGGATTTTTATATATTTTTTTGTAATAAAAAGGTCCTTTTGGACTCCAGTTCACTCTCCAATGATAGCCATGCTGAAACTGTGATTGTGGTTTGTGATTCTGATGCTGTTTCCTGTGCAGAAGACAGAAGGCATATCAGACTTTTGGCTTGAAGTGAAAGGCTTGCCAATGTTCATGTCTTTTAGCTGGTCCGTCTTCAAAAAAAGACCCCCCCCCACCCCCCAAAAAAAAAAAAGAAAAGAAAAAACAACGCTGTGTTTTGTCAGCGAGCTCAAACGTCTTTTCAGAGGCTGCTTTGGTCAACTGCAGCACTTTGCCTACACTTGTCTAAAGCTGGAGAACAGAGGGGGCCTTTCAGCCAAATGAGAGATGTCTATTTCCCAGGGGCGAGTGTTTGTTGGCTGGTAAAACAGGGTTTATCTGGCGATGTTGGGTTCTCTGGGCCTGTTTATGGCTGGACCTGGTAAATAGATGCTCAGTTAAAACTTGTGAGTGCCTCAGGTTGTAATTTTCAGTGAAAGCCGCGACAGATCAGACATGGCTTTGTTTTATGCTCTCTTTGCTGCGCCTTGCTTTACAGGGGTAATGGGAAAGCGGAGTTAGACGTTAGTGCCATGCTTGGGAGGGAGAAAAACACTTTCAGTTAATGAAAACGACATGATTAACAACACGTCATTCATTAACTGACCTGTGATCTGTGCTCCGTCCACAACAGCATGAATCCTTTAATAATACCTGTTGCAGTTGGAAAAGCTTTACAGAATCGGTAACAATATAATACTTGTTTTTAAATAGTTAATGGGGAACTAAGCAGGACCTAATGAATAGTGCTGTATTAACACCTATATCACTACTGTTGATTACTGGTTCTGGTTAGTTCTGGTTGTTTATATATCTCATGGAGAACTTCCTTCTAACTGTAGCTTTTTGTAAAAACTACAAATTTATTGCTGTATACAACAACTCTGACCATTAATAGTAGTGAATTAGGCTTTTTAATCCAGCACCGGACATTCCTTTTAGCCATTACCTATTATCAATGAAAAAGTATTATAAAGCATACTCTTTTTTTGGCAAAATAGCATCTAAAATAAATAAAACACTCAACATTTATGTACTGTGATGAAAGGATGCCGTAATTCCACAATAAGTTGTGAATCGTTTGCCAGTGTTCTGTAAAACCTGTCCAACCTGGCAAAATCTGCAATGAAAGAATGTGTATGTTGTAGAGCATGAACAGATCAGTTGGCTTTCAGGTTTAAGCTGGTACTGCTGAACTTCTAATCCAATACCAAGTAATACCAAGGCTAATTTCCCAATACATAAACTGATAAGAGGGGAAATCGGTGTAATTTCTACATTGTAAGCCAGTAAACATCATACAGTTACATTTGCAAGTCTTTGCATTAGTATTGGAGATAGCATGATGGCACTGTTTACATTTGATGTACTGATACTACATATCATAAGACCAATGCTTCACTTCATTTCACTTATGACATTAAAGTTTCATTTGAAATTAGCATATCATGCTCAAACTACTACAACACTGGCCTTCATTTGGTAACAAGCAATCAAACTGGGTTTATTCACCTCAAATAAATACCATTATACCATTAACAACGAACCATTACTGGATTTGAAGTATTGAATAAATTCAGTTCAGTTCATTGTCACCACACGAAGTAACATTTTTAAGGTTGAACAAACCTCTATACAACCCCTACCATGTCAATACAGTATGCACTGAAAGATACAAGGTCAAATAAGGCTAGGTTAATCACGCCAGCCGAATCACGTTTATCCTGAAAACTTGAGAATGCTAATATAGACTGTCCTTCTTGGTGTAAATTTCAAGCAAGGTGTAGTATGGTGGCTTTCTGTGGCCTCGTTTATGGGTTTAATTTAAAGCAGTAATGGTAGAATGCTAATTGCCATGCGGTGGTGCTCAGAGCAATTGAGCTGTGCTGGAAGGCTGCAAGTGGGAGCGGTAATGATCATCGACGCTGAGTCGATGCAGGTGTGTAACTTAATTAAAGACAATAGTTTACACTGTTTGTGTGCAGTGGCCTGTAGTAGACGGTGCTCTGCATGGTTTATATCACAAGCAACAGCGGTTATAAATGAAATGTTGATTTGCGTCGCATATTGAGTTCATCTCAGACCACATTAAGGCACATTTTGCGCTACACTTACGCTTGTATGTATTACATCTGGCCCAAGACTGGTCTAGTGTTGATCAATTCTCCTCAGAATTGAATGTATCGATACTTTTTCAGTGGTGATCCATCTACGCCTAGGAAAGATAAAAGGCAGGTGAAATAAATTCGCCCTGCAGTTTTGACTCGAGCACTTTCTATTTCCCAACAGTCAATGGGCGCACTGGGAGCACATTTGTAAACGCACCCCGAAGAGGTGAGCTGTATTGGTTTCTAGGCTTGTGTGTTTTTTGTATTTGTGAAGCCACCGCTGTTTTCAATGATGTGCGGAGTGGAACGTCATGTCTCGCCAAATGCCTGCATTAAGCAGAAAAGCACACCTCAGCTTCTGAAGTTCGAGGATCGCAAACTCCATGGCAAAATCGCAGTGACTAATCAGCCATCCTTATATCCTGAAAATTTCCTTTACTCCGGGATTATCGCCCGCAGAACAGAGGCTGAATGAACTGCAGCTGGGACGCGAGAATCTCACGGGCTGGTTGTTAACACTTCTCTCTTTCTCTTTTCTTCTAGGTAAGCACTTTTCGATCTGGTAATGGCGGGCCGTATGGGCTGGCTGGTGCCAATGAAGGCAGGCTGAGTCTGATTAAGGTGACGTATAGCAGCGCAAAGGCTTTAATGCATGGAGGATAGATGTGCACGCCTACAGTGAGCTGCTGACTCAGCGGCTCGTATTTATAAGCTATGGCCACCCATCAACAGCTGTCTAGGTGCTGACCACAACCACACAACCTAGTGCGCTACTGAAACTGAAGGCTCTACCTCAAGATGAATGGCTCGCCATCATGGAAATGACTACTGTTCTTCAGTCCTGCAGCTGTGCTAGCGCTTGCTGCTGAATTGCACTGGCAGTGTTTGCTTTAGTAACGGCTGGATCTGCCATAGTGTTAAAATGCTCAATTAAGCTGGGGTATGGGTGGGCAATTTTACAATATGTTAAAGTTCCAGTGATGCATCATTTTACAATATGCTTTTCAGAGAATATCATGGGTATCTTAAGGACACCTAGAACAACAACGTAATGTCTGTAGCATATGGTTGATTATTACAGGCAGTCATTTTGATGGGATGTGTTAAAAGCGTGTGTTGAAGCAGTTGCCCGTTGACTTCTGTTATGAGTGTATGTTAAGTAAATTGTAAGTTTAAGTACTGGGGTACACAGTCAGAGATCTCTTTATGTATTGGGAGCTATTATTGAGCAAAAATGTGGAGAATCCAATTTAAGAACTGCAGGTATACTTATGCCTATAGACTGAAAGCATGTGAGATAGCATTGCAACTAACTGGATGCTATGAAATGGAGGGGATAGTGGAGGTTATAGCTCTGACCAGTATGTTAGAGCTATACATCAGCATCTAACACTTCAGCATAACCACCTTTTCATTTTGTTAGCATTGCCATAATAGAGGCTCCAGATGCACCGCGGGGCCTTTTGTAAGACACTGTATTAATCTATCCATTTCTCATGATAATCCCCATCTGTGTTTACGTCCTGACAGTACAGTTTTTCTGCCGTGCGTTGTCGCGTGATATCCACATCATTATCCGTTTTGTAACTTGCCCAGAGTTGCTGCTCAAACAGATGGCACTGGATGCAGGAGGTGCACGTGTCCACATGTCACATTCTTGTTATTTCCTGGCTATTAAGAACGAGCTCGAATTTCTTTGCTTTGCGCCAAAGGTGTGCATTTCTGCAGGGGCTCACTGCACTAACGTTCTACAGGCATTAGAAACTGAAGTACCCAAGGTAGTGCAATCCTTCGGAACTGTAAGCCTACAGATCAGATGTAAGGAAGGAACGTCTGGCAAAATACTTATAGGGACTTATAGGGATGTAATATAGCATTCTTACCTTAAAATAGTTAGAATGGCGTCTCTGTTATTACCACTGCAGGCCAGAACGCTGCTACTGCACTGTGTAACTTTGGTAGAGTGTGAGCAATAGCTCTCCAGAACTGTGTAATTCTGTGCAACCAGTCATATTCATTTCAAATGTTGTAATATAATAGTCGATTGAGTCAGTCCACATGACTCTTTCACTTCAGCTTGTCAACAAATGCATGTGTACAGAGATTTGAGTGATTTGAATTGAATTACCTGAAACATGTTTGGTTGGTGACGGCAGTGCGCAAGTCGAGTAGCCACTCCCATCTAAGTCACTTATGTTGAGATTTCTTATCCCGTGAGAATCAGTCATAAATTCTACAGACGTCCTGTAGTAAAATTCCATTTCTCTACCTTCCCACGCAAAACTAACCCTGTCCACATAAAGCTGAAGAGGGTGTAATTACCCCCACTTCCCCTATTGTAAAACTAAATGTATGTGTGTGGAGAACCTTTTCCTCACACTCCAAACCAAAAGTCATTGTTGGCACCTTAGTTTTAAAGAGTGTGATCAAGCTAAGTGGCTCCAGGACAGCCTTACTGGTCTCTCACCCTCTGGATGAGTAGGATGGCCCTCACTCTTCCTGATCACTTAGAACAATGGTAGTTAGCACAGTTAGGGTTCTCCTACAAGTGTGCTGAGCTGTCCAGTGATGTTGTGCAAGTGCTAGGAGGAAGCACATGCTAGCGTTCCTTGTACCACCATGTCATGTTGGGACTTATCTGGTTGGGGGGGGGGGGGGGTCGCCGATAACAGTGTAGTGTGTGTGTTGAGTATCAATGTATACCTTGTTTGTCTACTAGCAGTTAGATTTAGGATAGAAGTTTAACCTCAGCTCATGTAACACACCTGATCTACATAATGAAGACCCTCTGGGGCATCTGATTATTAGAGTCAGCAGAGTCATAGAGGACCAAGCCAGAACCAAGCTTGAGCCCCCCATTCTCCACAGTGTTTCAGAGCTTTCAAAGCTTGTTTGATAGCACATTCATCACAGTGCTTTGTTTGAGATACAGTTGAGATGCACTGCATAACAGAGATGTCTCTGAGAGCTTAAATGAATGAATGGATGATGTTCAGCTTGGATTTGGAATGTATTTCTTTCTCATTTAGGTGAGCTTATTTGCCCTTTATGTTTTTTTTTTTTTCTTTTGGAAGATGAAGTGGCCTATAATTGGAGGGGAGAAAAGGTGCATTAATTATGTAGGACAGTAAGAGCTATCTAGAGGTGCTTTATCTGGGTGAGCGATATACTCTGTCCGAATACACTCTGCATTATACCCCCAATCACTTCAGTCCATATCTTGCATATCACAAATGTCTCATCAGGGCCACTTCAG
The DNA here is from genome assembly GCF_030463535.1 of Salminus brasiliensis. NCBI lineage: Eukaryota > Metazoa > Chordata > Actinopteri > Characiformes > Bryconidae > Salminus > Salminus brasiliensis. Next base: position 21,382,877 of record NC_132888.1, read on the forward strand.
AACCCTTTCTCTTAGTGTCTGTTGGAAATAAAAACCCTCTTTCTGTGTAAGTGACGGGTTTATGCCTCCCTGCATCTTTAACATTTTGTCAACGTTATTCAGCTAATTGGTTGCCCAACTACTTTCCCCTCATTCACAATCAGCAGAGCGGCAGATCCTTCAGCCCTCTTTGTTTACGGAATTGGGTCAAGCGCACATTTCCAGTGACTGACGTGAAAAGTGGAAGGACGGCGCATTTGAACATTTTTCCGAGGGGGTATATATAGGGTGTACGCTTTCAGGACCATCGAACTGAAGAATAAAACGCATCACATACAAGACTGCAGCACATTGCTTGCATTATGTATAAGCTGCATTGAAAGTATAAAAGCGATGGGTATTATTCTACCAGGCCCTCAAATGCTCTTCAGACTAACACACTACAGCCATAAAAAAGTCAATGAATAAACCAGAAGCTCTTAAGTATAATGCGGATTGTTGAATTAGGACCAAACACCTGACCTGTTTATTTAATATTGTCCTTGTTTTTACAGTACTGTGCAAAAGGTTTTGGCACCTGTTGGAAAATATGAGTTAAAAAGCTCCTTATCTGTGCAATTTAGTAAAAGATTAATATTTCAATCAATACAACTAACATTCTAATGAATCTGAAACGATTCTGTATATTTTAAGGAAAATGTCAATGACATTTCAAACCAGTTGGGGAAAACTTTGTCACTTTAATGTCAACATACAATTTTCTGTCATTTTTTTAAAATAAGAATTGATGTATATAGCTATTAATGACTTTGGCATGATTGTAAAGCTTAGTATTACCACTGCCCCTTTTTTGGCCAATTACAAATACAGGCACTGCTGTGTATTCAAGTATATTAATATGGATACTCATACACATACCATATCCAATACCATTGTTTTATCTTCTGTATACCTTCTTGTGTAATTGTAGTTGCTATTTATTTAGACAAGTATTCATTTACATTTGCCTTTCCTTTGTTCGGGGGAGGGGGGTGGGAGTGAAGGGGGGGGGTAGTTAACATGGTTAAACATTATTGTTATAAGTAATACCTGATGTATGGAACAACCTTTGATTAATAAAGTAAATATATTGAGAAAAACCAAATGTAACATTTACATCTTACATAGGCCTTACAATAGAACCCTGAGGGACTTAGGGTTTAACACGGTCAACTTATGACCAGTTATTACCAGTAATTCATAGTAGTTTCTGCTTCATGAACAATAACAGACTAATAAACCTATGGTTTAAAGGGTTAATATAATGTTTACTAGCATCTTTTTTTAGCATCTAAGTGATTTCTACAAGCAAAAACCTGGTTTTAGGTAATGTGCTTAGATGCCTAAAACCTTAACACAATACTGTAAATGTTTCAGTGTTTATTTATTTCTCTGAAACGGCTTACAATCAACTGGAAATGTACAGTTTGAACGTGTTAGTTCATGTTCCTGGTCTTCTGATTTTTGTTTTGGTGCACCAGGAGCAAAACAAGTTGTTACTGCTAGTAAAAATAATTTCAAAAGCAAAACCATCAGTGGCAAAAACTTTATAACTGCAATAAAAAACAAAAACAAAACATAAAAATCGTAAATAGAATGTCTGATTCAGATTTCAGAATTAGCTGAAACAAGCTTAGTTTCTTTCTTTATCAAACCTTAAATACTCACTTATAAAGCATAGCTACACACTTTATAAAAAGGGGTTCTTCAAGGGTTGTTTAAAAAACGGTTCTAAATAACCTGACTGCTTAGGGTCCCAGCACCACCAGGGGGCCCCCAAGAGCATAGCATTGAATAATAAAACTGCAAAGGTAAAAGCGATTTTTATAATAATTTATTTTCATAGTTGGCACACCAACACTAGGTTAATTAGTTACACACACAGTGTAGCATATGGAATGATGAAGCATCTGGTGCTGAGGTGGTGGTATTATTTAAGGGGGTTTCCCTCAAATGTAAAAAAAACTGCTTAGGGCCCCAAAAAGGCTTGGCCCTGTTTAGAAGGTTGCGAATGACAGACATTGACTTACCTTTATTCATTTACTGCATTAAAGTTGGAGGCTAAACTTGTCATTTAGGCCAAATTTAAGTCAAAAACTTCTATGATGTCAATGGTTAATTTCCATGCTAAATGTTTGACTGAGAAAAACACACCTCAGTGATTGGCATATGTCATTTGTATGCTTCCTGGAAGCTGTTTAGTCTAAATAATCAATCTCCCCAGCTCTTCATAGAGTCCTTTTAAAGCTCAGCAAAGTGAACTTTAAATAAAAAAAAAACTCCAGAGGCTGAAGTGTACATTAGACCCTGTCTGAAGAGCCTGTTCTGTTTCCAGATTTAAGCAGTGATTTATTAGCTGTGATGTAATGGGCCGTTCAATCATTGGGCTTAGGAGCTGCTGGAAAAAGTGCCATGCGCTCCTCTCTGTTCTCCCACCGCCCTTCCACCACCAACTCTTTGAAATTGCAAACAGCCTGAGAATATTGGATTGGTGAATCAGATATAAATGGGTTCATTAAGCTCTTCAGAGCACAACCAGAGTGAGAGGCTCAAGTCCATAGTCCATCATCCACTGAGAAAGAAGGTGTTTCTGTGCGTTTAATATATATATATATATATATATATTGTCCAGATTTGTCCACAGAAGGTTACAGACAAGCCGGTGTGGAAGCAATGCCATTCACAAACTCCGCTGTCCACAAACACCATGTGAAATACCCTCAAGGCCGCTGTCGTCTGTCCGTTTTTCGGGGGGTGGGAGGGATAAGCGGCACTGTTAGGGGAGCGTATTGGCAGTCCACTCAGGGTGAGTGAGGGGGGAGATCATGCCCCCTGTAGCATGTCAGAGAAAGGGCGCGGAATGTTCCAGACCTTTGGTGATTTCCAAATGGCAGTCATGACCTTTATGCAGTGTTAAAACAAACAATTGAAGGGGTAATAGGATGGGTTGGAAATGAGGGAGTAACCCTGACATTACACGCCATCTGTTTCGGCAGCAGATGGCAGCTACGGAAGTCTACATGTGGCATCGTTTTAGAGGTGAAGGAGGCAGCATTCTGATCAGGCATCCTCTTCAAAACCGACACATGCGATTACAGGAGGGCTGTTCCCTCTAAGTCGACTGTAGCCAACTAATCAGTCGTACTGTTCTTGTTTGATTACCATTCTGTCAGTCAGACTGAGTTTGGGAAAAGGGTTCTTTTCCTTGTCACAAAAAAGATTCCACAAAGAACCTCGATCGAGATGTTTTCATCATAGAACAGAACAATTTAGACAGTCTGGGCATTGTTAAAGTTGGCTGTTAAAGTTATTATGGTGCTGTTGTATAGAACCATTGCCAGAACTGCGTTATTGTAGTCCTCTGTTTATGCATGTACATGTATGCTAATGTTTGATCACCCCTGGCCAAATTACATGTCTTTTTTGTTGTTAAAGTGTTATTAAGTACACATATGCTACTGTCCAATGAAAAACATGTATCTCCACTTTTGTCTGTTTTTAATTTTCTTCATGATTTGAACCCTGTAGCTGCTTCTGTACACTGTAGGTATAATTATAAGTGAAAGGACCAATAGAAATGCTCTAAATGACCTGGATTAAACTCTCATTTTACATATTTACAATTTACTTCCATTCAAAGTTAAGACCATTTTTACATTCTTCTGAAAAGTCACAGTTTTGAAGATGCATGTTTTTCATTGGACAGCGACGATATACTCTACAGAGAACGCGGCTCTACGTTTATTTGCTGAATTTAAGACATTGAAAAATAAAGTGTAATATTTTGTTGTTTTAGCACTTTTGATGGGGTTTTATGTTTTTTCAGTGTTAAATTTAGCAAATAAACGCAACCGGTTCTCTGAAATGAGCAGAAACAGTTGTAAGCTACATTTAGTATAGTAAAGACCCTGTCAAGCCAAGTGAGCATTTCCCAGGTACTAGACAGCACACAGTCAGTATTTACTGTCAGTCATAAAAACAAGAGTAGATTATTTATCAGATAAGATGTTTAATCACATAAGGAAAGTGATCTTTATTAGCAAAGTGTACAAACTTTCAGTTACTTACAATAAACCAATAAAACAAGACCAATTTGAATAGCTCAACACAACTAACAGAACAAGTTTCTCAAAATTTACCACAGAATTACACTTTTAATGACAACTGCAGTTACTAAATTATTCAACCGCTGAACAGAATCTCTCATAAGAGCACATATCTGCGAATCAGGTGGCAAATCAAGGGCTTCATTAGTTGCATCAGATGTGCTTGAGATAAAACACCTTATATACCTGGGCTCTAGGGGGTTGTTTGACTGTGGTGTTTGACTGCATGTTAGAAATTTGACTAAGAGAGTTGCCAAAAAGTTTAGAGAAGAGATCATAGGCTTCCACAAACGGAAAAGAAAAAAGGATCCAAAAAGATTCCCTGGATGTTCTTAGAGATACAACTGGAATCATAGGTCACAAGTTCAAAGTCAGAGAACTAACTAACCAGAACACTGGCTCTGCTACCTGGATATGGCGGAAACAGGAAGCTATTACTGTGTAATACCAGATTCCTGAGGAGGCACGTGGTCAAAAGACCTGCAGAAAGATTTCAGTTCAAGTATCAGGAAATTCTAGGAGAAAACATCATGCCCTCTGCGAGGAAGCTGAAGCTTGGGCATCACTGGACCTTGCATCAGAACAGTGATCCCAAACATACCTCAAAGTCTAGAGTCAAGTCTTGAAAGATTCTGGAGTGGTCGCCACAGTCGCCTGAAATCAACCATGTACAAAATATTGGTGGAAAGATGGCTACAGTATGCAATGTCAAATATATTAGTGAACTGGAGGCCACTGCCCTTAAGGAATGGGCTAAGATTCCTTAAAAATGTTGGCAGAAGCTGGTGTCTGGCTACGCATCACGTTTGCAGCAGCATAAGGGTGCTCCACTAAGTTCTAAAGACGCTTGTCGTGAAGGGGTTGAATAATTCTGAGACTACAGTGGTCATTAAAAGTGGTATTCTGTGTTGAATGTAGAGAAAGCCCTTATTCAGTGGGGGTTGAATCATTTTGATTGAATACGTAATTCTATATTTCCATAAAGAATTTGGATGTTTTCACACCTGAAAGTTGTCAATTCTGCCGGTAGCCTCACTTGGTTTCCACTACACTGCTAAAAACTACCACTACTGCACTACATTAGCAACAACTACTAGCATAGTACCTGAGACTAGGGTACTAGGGACTAGTGCACATTTTACTCCTTTGCCAGTTCTTTTACATCTTCTGTTGTTTAATGGGTAAGGAATACCTGCCTTAACTTCCTGTGAATGGTCTAAAAGTCCAAACCATCAAAAAATAGTGTTTCACACTGCATATATCTCTGATTGAGCTCATGCACTCATGAGCTCACAAAATATCCGTAGAGCCAACATTCAAGAAAGTATCTTCTATGAATAACTTCTTTTCTTTGCTACAGTAAAGTGGGAAATACTGCTGTATCCCAATCGTCAGACTAGTGTTCAATCCCCCACCTGCGTAAGCTATCTTTACATTAATGACTCTAAAGAATTGTTGGCTGTTCTGGATGAGAGCATCGACCAGATGCCATAAATATAAATGTGTAGCTGTAGAAACAGTAGCTCACAGAAAACTTAGATTCTACATCCATTTTACCATGACCAACATGGACCATTACTCCTCACAGTGCATCCCTGCACTGAAGGCATCACCAGCGAGATGTTCAGTTTGGCATGGATACAGAACATACTCATAATACAAAAGTTCTATACCAATAAAATGCTTTTCCTGGAAGCCTGCAGACAATCCAGGCAGCATTTAGGGAGAGTCTAGGCCCATTTTTACTCAGCCTTTTTCAGTCTTGAGGAGTCATTGGAGAACTTCAGGAAAATCAGACCTTTTGATCAACTAGGAAAATGCGTAGTTGCAGGCAGTGGAAGATTAGAGATGGGCTACATCTCAGAATGTCATTTTTTGATAGTCTGTCAGCAGAGAAGGACTTCATCCGCAAGCCTGCCTGACACTCTCTTGGATACTGGGTGCTCCTCCACCGAGACCGCGCCTTTGTTACGGAATCACATTGTTCGGAATTGCAATTATCAGAGTTGGGAGAGCTGTTCTGGCTCTGAGAGCTGCCGCGGACTGAAATCGTCAGTCAATTAAACTCTGTTCCTTGTCTGTCCGTTGCGTGTTCCTGTTTGCTCCTCAGGGAATGGCGTGGGGAAATTCCCTGGCAGCGCCACCCTCATCCTAATCCACCGTGCACAGGCCTGTGAATGCAGCGTAGGGATTCATTACCGTCCGCTGCACATTACTCCTGCAGCTAATGAGATTTCATTAGAGTGAGAAGAGGGGAGCAGGTCCCCCTGTAAGCGGAAGAAAGTGTTCCATTCACACTCTTTCCTCCGCATGCTGTCACATGCTCTCCGCCGCGCCCGTCTTTGATCGAGCCCACCGGATGGCAGCTGTACGGTGTGATGTCCGCGGACTGTCCCAGGATGTTAATTATTTCTTACCCTAGACGGAAGGGGACGGGGTGTGAGCCCGTTTGATATGAGCGTCTTAAGTGTCAATTAGGTATTATGACAGGTCTCCCCACTTCCTCCACCGTCTGACTGCCTGGCGTCGGTCGTCTTCAAAGAGACCCGTCTCTGTTCACTTTCCCCCCTGCGCAATGTCCGGCTCCTCTTCTCTCACCTTGACATGAATATGGGTAATGTTCTCTGCGTTAATTATAAATGACCTGCATTTAAACTAACTGACTTTAACACAGTTTCTTCTTCATTTGGGTGAAAATAACCTTGGTAAACTGTGAACACGTGGTCTAAACACTGGTCCTGGAAACTGTAGATACATATTAATCTGATTTAAGGGTAAATTAATCTGTATTAAAAGACTAAGTAGGTAAGTTTAAGAAATTCAAGCCGTTCTTCAAGCCATGTGGTTGCCTTTTGTATGCAAAGGTTGTGGCCCCCTGTTCTAATGACATGATTTGTGTACATATAGCTAATGAAAACAATTCAATTAAAATATAGTTAATAAAATAAAGTGATGTAAAGGTTGAACCAAATTTTATATGCTATACAAATAAATTAACATTTTCATTTAGAAAATCCAACCAAACATCATTTCAACAGGGTCGTCACCTACAGTGAAATCGACAGTCATGCATTCATTAGAAGGGGTATTCACAAAGGGGTGTCTATTAAGAATTACACTTGTTTAACCCCGTAACGCAGCAAAGATTATTACACACTAAGGTGTATTGCTCAGTATCTACAGGGACTTCTGTACAAACTGGTGGGGCTATTCTTTGGGAATGGAAGTTTGTAATAACACTTTCAGCCCGACGGCGGACCATAGGCTGTTTAATGGGTTAACTATATCAGAATATTATGACCACCCCTGGTTTGGAATGAACACAGCCAGAGACTTTATTGGCAAGCCTGTTCACTCGATGGCCATCTTTGCAAGTCTGCCAGGCAGTTATTTCCAGTCGCACGAGCCCAGGCTCCCATCTGTATGAATGGGGGGAGGCCAAAATACTGGAAACTGAAGGTCAGATTACCGTTTCAAAAAACATGTTTGAAATCACTGATCAAATCTGACAAAAAGCATTTGGCTCTTGAATGCACAAAAAAATTTTTATTGGCTACTATGTACTTCAATGCTCAGGATCTTACAGGACTACTAGGTATTACTGGGGTGGTGATCATTCTCAGCACTGTGGTAAAAGTGAGGTAGTGGCGTGTTAGTGTGTCTCTCCCAGTATTCTTGCTCTGGTACGAGTGAATCAGACACAGTTTTAAAACTAGATATTTTCTGGTTGGTGGACTGTTCTCAGTCCAGCAGTGACGTTGAGGTGTTAAAACACTCCAGCAGCACTGCCGCATGTGATTCACTCGTACCAGTGCAACCCACACCAACTCGCCACCACCATGTCACCATGCCACTGCAATGCTGAGAATGACACGTGTCTCCTCCGATACATGCAAAGCCAGCCAGCGATGCGGCAAGAAAACACTAGGTCCCTACTAGGTGATGAGGAAAGTGAGCGCCATCTATCCAGAGAGCTCAGAGAGAGCGCACGATCACTTATGTCATAGCTTGGGATTTGAACTCTCGATCTTCGGGCCATGGCCTTAGCACATTAGACCTCGGAGCCACTCAGAGCCACTCTCAGCCCTCTGCCTAGGAGAGTTGAGTTATAGGTCACTATATAGGTCACTGCAGTGCTGAGAATGACCCACCACCCAAATAATATCTGCTCTGTGGTGGTCTGTCCTGTGGTAGTCCTGGCCATTGAAGAACAGGGTGAAAGGAGGCTAACAACAAAGTATGCAGAGAAACAGATGGACGACAGACTGGAATTATAGTACAACAAAGTGCTGCTATATGAGAAGCGGAGCTGATATAATGGGTCGATTTCATTACAAACCAGGGGTGGTTATAATATTCTGGTATGACTATAATTAAGAGCAAATGATTAATTCAGAGTATTATATTTTTAATGTCATTTTTTACTCTGAGTTTTGACATTCATGCAATGGATAACTTGTGAAATTTAAACCTTCTACCTTTAACAGACACTAATGTTAAGAGCCTACGTTTTTGGCAGAATTTCAGTTTGCTTCATGAATCACAAGAGCGTACTATACTCAAGCTGTGTAGACTTTACATTTGCGAGTGGAGAGTTCTTAAGATAAACCTCAGTCAGCATGATCCCAGCAGGGTCTCTGCGAAGTTGGTGTTGTTAATTTCACTTTCTCATGACAAGCCGGAACACTGGCTTGGGCGTGAGAGTTAATGAAGGCTGGAGAAAGGTTAAACCAACAGGAGGAGCCAGGCCTGCAGTCTAATAATCTTCCTGATTGTTGCGGCGCAAACCAAGGGCTTTCATCTTTATAGTATTTCTCAATCAATCTTCTAATGAATTGAGGCCGGAGTTTGCTTTGCTGGCAAAAAAAAAAAATGTCAGAAAGAGCTCAGGGACTAGCATCATTATACTGAGTGAGTTTACACTGCTTGATCAGGGCTAAGGCTGCATTAATGGGTCTGGACTTAGAGAATAAGGACAACTTTGATCTTCCCAAAATCTTAAATATGTAATGACTGGTGTTATCGGTGACCTTGTCAGAGGCACGCTTTTGAACATAGTTCAATGACGGGGCACTTAACCTGTTTTTCGCAGGGTTCACAGCAGATACTTCCACATTTGGGTCTACCTGGTCACACTCACAGTTGTCCCCAGCAGTGGCAAGCTCATATCTCACTCATGTGTGAACATTGTATTTTTAACATCAAAACAAAAAGGTTAAAGAAAAGTCAGACTTAGGAGTCAACATCCAAATTCTTTCATCCAGAGTAAAGAATGTACTACTGAAAAATTTTGTGAAAATGTTATGAGTTAGGGTAAACATATTTTGGTTTTCAAAGAAGAGGACACTGGACAGGCATATGTCATGGTTTCATTGTGATCTTGTTCTTTTTTTATAATTTGTTTTGTAGATTTTTTCCCTTTTTTTCTTAGTTTGGTACTGCCAATAATCTCAACTGTTCGTAGAAACCCCCCCTTAGCACTAGCGATGCTCCTCACACTGAGTGGGTAAAGACACATGTCTCCTCTGATACATGCAAAGCCAGCCATGATGTGGCAGGAAGGCCGGTCCCTAGCTTCGCCGCACTAATTAACAGGAGAGAGAGCACCATCTATCCAGAAAGCTCAGAGAGAGCATGATCAATTGTGGCGTAGCTTGGGATTTGCACTCTCGACCTTTGGGCCACAGTCTTAGACCACATTAGACCTCTGAGCCACTTGGACACACTCCTGAACCCTCTGCCTAGGGGACTTGAGTTATAAGACCATGGCAGTGGGTGAGTCTAAAATTATGCATCTGTATTAATGAACATTAATACATACATACAGTCATGCCCGAAAGTATTCATACCCCTGGCAAAGTTTGACTTAAATTTACTTTTATTTAACCAGAAGTTATATTTTTGCCTTGAAACGACACAGGCATCTCCCAGGAGATAACACGATGATGTACAAGAGGCATCATTGTGGGAAAAAGTATTTCTCAGCTTTTATACACATTTGAACAAAAAGTGGCATGTCCAAAATTATTCATACCCTTTGAAAACTGTCACAGTATATGGGAAAATCCAAAGTTCTATACCATTCCAAATAGTCCAAGCTGTTTTAAAGCATCCTAATTACCCTGATTCATTGGGAACAGCTGTTTTAATCAACTCAACAGGAGAAAAACAGCAGCTCTCTGCAGTTGGTTTGTGGACAGTCATGGCTAAGACAAAGGAGCTCACTAAGGACCTGCGGCTGTGCATTGTGGCCGCTCACAAGTCAGGAAAGGGCTATAAAGCCATATCAAAATGTTTTCAAGTTCCAGTGGCTACAGTGCAAAGTATTATTAAAAAATACAAGAAGTTCCGCACTGTGGAAAATCTCAGAAGATGTGGTCGGAAGCCAAAAGTGACACCTGTGCTGGCCAGGAGAATAGTGAGAGAGGTGAAGAAAAATCCAAGGATCACCACCAAGGCCATCCTGGTGAATCTGGACTCTGCTGGTGGCAACATCTCAAGGCAGACAGTTCAACGGACACTGCACACTGCTGGGTTCCACGGACGCAGGCCAAGGAGGACACCACTTCTCCAGAAAAGGCACACAAAAGCCCGCTTGACCTTTGCAAATGCTCATCTGGACAAAGAAGAAGACTTCTGGTGTTCTGTTTTATGGTCAGATGAAACAAAAATTGAATTGTTTGGCCACAATGATGTGTGCACCATTTGGCGTGAAAAAGGAGAAGCCTTCAACCCTAAGAACACCATCCCCACTGTCAAACATGGTGGTGGGAACCTAATGTTTTGGGGGTGTTTTTCAGCCAATGGACCAGGGAACTTGATCGCAGTAAATGGCACCATGAAAAAAGAGCAATACATCAAGATTCTCAACAACAACAACATCAGGCAGTCTGCAGAGAAACTTGGCCTTGGGAACCGGTGGACATTTCAGCACGACAACGACCCAAAACACACAGCCAAAGTGGTGAAGAAATGGTTAGCAGACAAAAACATTAATGTTTTGCAGTGGCCCAGCCAGAGTCCTGACTTGAATCCAATTGAGAATCTGTGGAGGGAGCTAAAGATCAGGGTGATGGCAAGGAGACCCTCGAACCTCAAAGAGTTGGAGCTCATCACTAAAGATGAATGGGCAAAAATACCAGTGGAGACATGCAAAAAGCTGGTCAGCAATTACAGGAAGCGTTTGATTGCTGTAATAGCCAATAAAGGCTTTTCTATTAATTATTGAGAAGGGTATGAATAATTTTGGACATGCCACTTTTTGTTCAAATGTGTATAAAAGCTGAGAAATATTTTTTCCCACAATGATGCCTCTTGTACATCATCGTGTTATCTCCTGGGAGATGCCTGTGTCATTTCCAGGCAAAAATATAATTTCTGGTTAAATAAAAGTAAATTTAAGTCAAACTTTGACAGGGGTATGAATACTTTCGGGCATGACTGTATTTACTCATTTAACAAAACTAATAAATAGTCTTAATGGCCTGTATGGCTTAATCATCTCCTTTCATTTCAACTTATGTCTTAAAATAAAACGTAATTAACAAAATAATAACATTTGTTTACCACCTTTTACACAATTATTAAATGCATCAATAAGAATGAATAAATGCATCAGTAAAGTTAAAAATCATGTACAGCTAAACTCATTTGTGTTTATTTAGTTTTTACTTCAGGCTTTTTAGGCTGTGGTCAATCTGCTGTGGTGCGAAGGAGTTACATGTGGATGCAGGTACATGTAGACGCAATAGCGAGAAGGCAGGACTTGTTTAATGCTTACCAGCTCCAAAGTCTCAGCATTTCTAGGAATTCACGTTGGGAAAACATCCTGGGAAAAATGGAAAAAAAAACTAGCACTAGCTAACATATAACTTATATATATATATAATATATATATATCATTTATACAGTTAGCATCATTTCTATTGACACGCACCCATCTTGGAAAATCGGGGCTCACCGAAGAATCCGAGTTTCCCATTCCTAAGTACAAGTTTGCGGTGGCGTTGGTGGTTGGCGGTGGCGGCCGCCATGACTTGAAGAAATGGACCTGGACCTTTTACACAATTTCCCGTCGGAATGTATTTTTCACATCCAAATACAACGGGGCATGTCCAGGAAAAGAGGAAATACGGTGACTCTATTAGGAGCTTCCAATGTCTTTAGTTAAAAGAGTTGCTATACAATTAATCACTAATATATTTATGCTTTCAGGCAAATCCTTATTATCAGGCTAGCGGAATTTAGCATTATCTTAGTGGGGATAAACATGTAAATAAATGCTACTGTGAAAGCAAATTACAAGGTGTTAAACATTGCTGTCTAATGACATGCTTGGCTCATGCTTACAATTTAGTGCCTGGAATTCTTTTAGCCTGCTGTGTAGTGACTGTTTAGTGTCGTTTGGCACAAAGCTTTAAATGTTTCTTTAATAAATCTAAGAGATAGATCTAAGAAATAGAATTATAGCTTGAGCATTTATTGCCTAAAACCCATACCAGCCAAACATCTGTATAATATTCACAAGCTGGATTGTGCCGTCTGTAAGTTTAATGCCTCTTACTTTATTTCCTTTCATTATTGAGTTAGTTAATACTGAAAGTTAGCCTCCCCCATAAGCTCTCCATATTTTTCAGCGAGGCCCATCAGTGTCCAAAAGCTCGCGTTGTTTCTGTTTGGACTTTGCGCTGTAGTGGATTTAGTTGTTAGCGGTGATCGCTGCACAATGCCCATTTAGAATTCTCATTGATCTCCATCTCGCTGCACCGTCAGGGCTGCTGGTCTCTGTCAGATTCATTGTTGTCCTGCACCTCAGTCCGTGATTGCATTTGGCCGCTCTCGAGCACGGCTATCACTTTCTTAACCTGTGTAGCCTCTGCTTGATGATGCCTTTAACTCACCTGTAAATTGGAAAAAATAGAAAAGAGAAAGAAGTCAATTATTGTGGCGAATGAAATACTCATTCATGGAAAGCCTGTTCGACAGCCCCAGTCTGCTGGGCTGGCTGATGCAACTGTTTGAGCATTCATTTAAGACTGTTCCACTAATTAAAGCTTAGCGAGGAGCTGCCTCGATCCCATTCAGCCGTTAGCAACTACACACTTTTCAAATCAATGGCGCCAAAAGGGTTCTCAGTTTGTTGCCTAAGAAGAACCATTTTTGGTCTTCTTTGGAGAACCATTTTAAAGAAGTTAAAGAACCTCAACATAGGTCTGTCACGATAATTACGTAGTTGCGACTTACTGTACAATATAACGTTGCTGTCCGATGAAAAACATGTCCAAAATGGTGACTTTTCATGAGAAGGTAAAAACGGTCTTAACTTTGAAACTTGGAAGTCAATGTAAGAAAAGAGTTTATTCAGGATCATTTAGAGCCTTTCTATTGGTCCATTCATCCAGAATCATTTACACAATGTACAGAGCAGCTACAGGGTTCAAATTATGGACAAAACTACAAATGGACAAAAACGGAGATACATTTTTTTAATTAGACAACATTAATATGGACATGCCATAAATCATTTTTGCTGACCTCAATATCGCCAATTGTGTTTACTTAGTAAGGACAGACCATTCAAACTAAAGAGCTGCTGTCTGAACGGCGTATTGTGATCAGTGTATATTTCATTTATTGTATTTATTGATATTATATCCAATTCAAGTTCATTGCTCTTTAAAAGATTGCATTATTAATAGCTATTATACCATTATTATTGCAAGTATTTCTGCAATTATATATCGTCCAAGGAAAGTAGCTGACAGGCCTAGCTCCACATAATGTGTAGGTTCTAGGAATGCACTTGAATTGAGGCTTTGGGGCTGAGAGTCTCAGAGAGCATGGGTAGGTAGTGTTAGCAGTGCAGTGCATAAAATTATACAGACCAGCAGCTTTAGAATACAGCAACCATCAGAATATGGGAAATGTAATATGAATGATTCTTAGCATGCCACGATTGTTGGTGCCAGACCGGCTGGTTTGAGATTTCTAGAACTGCTGATCTCCTGAGATTTTCATCACAATAGTCTCTAGAGTTTACTCAGAATAGTGTGCAATGGCAGGGTGGACGGACGCGCAGGTCAACGCAGAATGGTCAGACTGGTTTAAGCTGACAGAAAGGCTACAGTAACTCAGATTGCCATTCTGTTCAATAGCAGTGAGCAGAAAAGCATCTCAGCATGCACAACCCATCAAACCTGGAAGGGCTACAACAGCAGCAGCAGACCAGGCAAGTTCCACCTCTGTCCACCATGAACAGAAAGCCGAGGCTGCAGTGGAAACAGGCTCACCAGAAGTGTAAAATACCAGTAGCCTGGTCTGATGAACCTTGAGTTCCGCTGCAGCGCATAGATGGTCGGGTCAGAATTTGGCGCCAGCTGCATGAACCCATGGACTTAACCTGCTATGTATGTAATGTTTAAATAGTTCTGACCAGAGGTGGATGGGTTCCCCTTGTGAGTCTTGGTTCCTCCCAAGATTTCTTCCTCCAGTTCTGAGGGAGTTTTTTCTTGCCACTGTCGCCGTTGGCTTGCTCACTGGGGGTCTTTGATCCTTCATGTCTTACATTATTTCTTCTTTCTTCTTTGTCTCTGTCTCTTATTAATTACTAATTATGTAAAGCTGCTTTGTGACGACAACAGTTGTAAAAAGCGCTATACAAATAAATCTGACTTGACTTGACTATGTATTCTCAGTCCAGGCTGGTGGAGGTGGTGTAATGGTGTGAGGAATGTTTTCTTGGCACACTTTGGGCTCATTAATTCCAATCATGGCTTGAATGCCACAGCCTATTTGGGTCTTGTTTCTGAACATGTGCATCCCTTCATGACCACAATTGACCATTTTCTAATGGCAACTTCCAGCATGATGGTGCACCATGTCACGAAGCAAAAGGCAAACTGGTTTCATGAGCATGAGAGTGGGTTCTTCTGTGTTCTTCAGTGTTCTTCTTCGTCACCAGACATAAATCCAGATATTGAAAAATCATAAATCTGAGAATTTGCATGATGCAGTCACGTCAACAAGGACTGCTTCCAGCATCTTACAGGAATCCATGCCACAAAGAAGTGAAGCTGCTTTCAGGACAAAAGAAAGCTTTACCCACTATTACTTTTTTAATAAAGTGCTTGGTCAGTGTTTGTGTGCCGTTACACCCCTATTGTGCATCCCAGTAATCTGTAATGCTCAGTCTGAGGTGAGTTCCTCTGCTTCTCTGCTTGGACGAATGAAAGTTTGCAGGACTGGGTGAACTGCACACGTTTCAGACTCTCTGCTCCTCCCAGGAGGTCCTCCATTGGCTGAATTTGGTCTGCTTAGCTCTCAGCGTGCCATGATGGATGACGGTATTGTTATTCAGCATTTCTCCGGCGCACGCCTCTGCCAAAAGCTTGTCTCCTCCGATGCCTATTGTTCTCCGTTTCGCAGCTAGAGTCACCTCTGCACGATTGAAATAAATGAGAGATAACAAAATTGAGACATTAATTAGGGGCTTTATCTCCCGGCAAAATTACACCAGTTAACGTCTACAGCAGGCATCCATCATGGTGCTTGTGTGGCGAGGTCAGCGGACGAGGGTCA
Source organism: Salminus brasiliensis (assembly GCF_030463535.1). Classification (NCBI taxonomy): domain Eukaryota; kingdom Metazoa; phylum Chordata; class Actinopteri; order Characiformes; family Bryconidae; genus Salminus; species Salminus brasiliensis. The sequence goes on from NC_132888.1 coordinate 21,398,578, forward strand.
CATGTGAGATGAATGATACGTCAGAGAAGCTTTTAATAGAGCCTTACGCTAATCAAAAGCGATGGACGCTCCCACGTGCGCTCTCCCTGCTTTGAATGCTGTTTGAGAGCCAAAAGGTTCTAGTTGTAATTTGCCACAGCAGTGGTGGAATTGTTATTGTCTTTTATAAGCCTGTTTCTGTGAACTGTTGACAGCAGCTGACTCAGGAGGCCCAGCGTGAGGCTGCTGTTTATTACAGGCGCTTACTGTTTCATTACTGCTTTAAACACTCCCCCTCGAAAAAAGATATTGTCGCTGTCACACAAAAACCTTGTGTTTTGTATTTTATATTGTATTTTTTTTTATGTTTTTCACTTTCTGATGGAGTTCCAGTCCAGGCAGGTGTCCTTGACATTGTGTCAGAATTTCATGATGAACGCACCAATAGAAATGCTCCGAAATGATTTGGAAAAAAAATCTTTTCACATTGACTTCTATTGAAAATTTAAAAGACTGCCTTTTTTCAGGGTTGAGTGTATTCACACCTGAAGGTCTGGACCAAGGTCTGAACCAAGGTTTGTATTTTTGTTACATTGTATACATATAGTCCTTCGCATTCAGTTGGAATTTCATGATCAACTCACCAATGGAAATGACTAGAAAAAAAAATCACATTGATGTTTTTTTCCCCTTCTCCCGTAAAAGTGAATGAACAGATAAAATGAATGAACAGATTTATTTTTCCGGTTCAAATAAATAAACAGAATTATTTCGTTACCACTATCTTGCTAATATTATGGTATTTATGATAAGGAGGAAAAGACTGCAAGCAACCCTGAGATTCTTGGCAACTTTCAACTGTTTCTGGAGCTGAAAGCTGTGTCCCACGACTCATTTTTGCTGCTTTTCTGCTTCTTTTTTCTTCTCCTGTTGGGTCTGATGAGTGATGATAGCCTGCCTCAGCCTTCTCTAATTGGTCCGAGAGTCCAAACGATCCAAAAAAATGATTTCACACTACGAACGGACCGGACCATGGTTCAGTTGATCTGGACTGAAACCACCTCTTTTGGTCTGACCAAATGTTCTTACTTTGGCTCCATAGTTCTGGAGCACCTTTCACACTTACTCTTCTTTGTTTGGTTCGGACCAAACTGAAAAGTCTGACCAAAAAAGGTAGATGTGAAAGCACCCCAAATAAACCATAGTTGAGAATGGACATAAAGGTTCTGATGAGAGATGGAAAGAGTAGATGTTGCCTATTGCCTAGGTATCTTAATAGACCAACCTTCACTCCAAAAAGATTGTAATCTAATATTTCCTCATTTAGATCTGCCAGTTTGTAAAGAAAATATTTAAATATTAAAACATTAACAGAACTAAATGGGTTTATTAATAAGTGCCAATTGCATTTTCACTGTTACACTACAAAGTATTATTTTACTCGATATGAAGTCAAACTGACGTTGGTAAAATATTTGAGGAAGATGCCGGTACCTTTACCATTAAATATTGGGTATGTCCTCCCTCTCACCCCATGTTTTGAAACATTTAAAAACATGAATGGACCAATGAATATGAATATGAATATGAATATGGGTAAATATTCAAACAGAAGCAAGTGTACCACATTGAACACGTTAAGGCCTTCATAATTAAAGCCTTATGTTTAAATGACTCTCAGACGGTGAGTTTGATCAGCTCTTAAGAAGCTTTTACACAAACTTGTGAAGTCCAGGCTGCTTGAGTGCTCTATCATTAAAGCAAAAAGGAGGGACACTCCACCAAATACTAGAAAATTTGGAAATTCATGTTGAACATTCACAGTCTTCTAATCCGATTATGTTGATAATATCATTTACAATGAAAAATTTGGCCCACTTTTATGAAATGGATTACTGTAGTACAGCTTGTGTAAATGTGTAAATACATGTGTATCAATGCATGTTTGTGTTTTGACTAGTGTACTTACCTGCACAGCTTCAACAGCATATTCTATCTCTCTTGTGTTTATACATGTGTAATAAAATGGTGGTAGTTGTGAAGTATTTACACATTTACACAAGCCGTACTACAGTAATCCATTTTCAACAGTGAATGTGAATCCATCACCAGTATTCACACAAGCTGTACCACTGCAATGCACCTGGAATGGCAGACAGATCACCAGTAGTTACATTGTTATTGTACGGGTTGTTAATTTGTAACTACACAGTTATCACAGACCCTTCAGATAAAGTGGGACCAAACTTTTTTTAATATTAAAGTATTAAAGTAAAAAAAGAATGCAAAAAAAAACAAAACATGAGGTTTCATTAGTTTCAGATAGGAGCAACAATAAGCTGTAGTAAAGTTAATTTAAAAAAAAAACATAAATTAGTTGATAATTGGGGGGTTTTAATGGTTCTCTGGCCTGTGTACGAGTCTTCCTCCCCCCCATCAAGACTGTTTGTGTAAGTGGTCCTGTGGGAAGTTGATGTTTACTCAATTAAGGTTAATGTGGTATGTCCATTAAGGGTGGGAGATGGATGAAACGGTCGGAACATGCAGCGTTAAAAGGTATCATGTCTCATCTGGGATTATTAACGCCAACATGCTTTTTTTTCTGAAATGTTTAGCCGACACGATAATTGCACGCAAGATTTCCATCTCGTCAGCATAAATATGCATGCTCTGGTTTAAGGAATGGCTCGTGTGTATTCGGATGTAAGGCTCGCATTATGCACAAAGCGCTTTTTTTATTGTTTCCCCCCCTCCCCCATATTGTCAGAACAATCAATCCGCACGCTCACCCGCCTAGCCAATTACATAATGTCCGCTCCTCATTTGAACAATTAGAGTTCACAATGCAAAATCTCAAAGGTAGTTAGAAATAATGGCAAGTGATAAACAGGCTTATCACGCTGTTGTTTCATAGGCATTTCAAAGGGCTGTGGCGGAGAGAGGAAGTGCACTCTAATAGGCTGATCACAGGCTGCGAGCTGGCTCTCAGGAGCTGCCTAATGAAGAGATGTCGTGCCAGACCAACCGACACATGGAGCACAGTGGGACAGAGTGTGCAGGGAGGGGGGTGCTTGGGCAGTGGTGGGCAGAGTAGCCTAAACCCATACACAAGTAAAATCACGATTCCAGCACAAGTAAGAGTAGCCACCAAAAACGGCTCGACTAGTAAAAGGCAAGGGATCAGGTCAAATTAGTAAGTCAATCCGGGATTGTGTAGCATGTATAAGTTCTAATTTTGTTTGACTTTTCAAGTTAAAATTGTAGTAAATCTAGATGCGGATACTTTAGTGCAGTAGTCCAGCAGTATAGTCAACTAAACCTTCTGCTGTCCTGGAGTCTTCAAATCTATTACTTTCCAATGTCCGTCAATCTGAATAGCTGTCTGATACTGATTTTTTTTAGAAACTGTCTAGTTATACAGAAGTGATTCTGATTACTCGGATTATGCATCCCTGCATACGGTTTTATCAGAAAAGATTTTCTTTTTGGATATGATCATTTATGCCTAAAATTAGAGATGCACCAATCTAGGATTCAATATTTCAATGTACATATCATAACATTGATAAACGGCAGAAGTAGACTGCACCCACCTGAATTAGCGTTACAGATAAAACTAGCATATGTTCAAACACTGTGAGATCATCAGTATAAAAACAGAGAAGCAGTGTTCCATGGTATTCATTCCAGTTAGGTTAGATTGACAGTCTGTGGTTTCAGGAGAGTTCTGATGTTGGTGTTAATTAAATGAGTTAGAAAAAGAAGTACAAACAACAGAAGTGTTAAATGCCTCAAAGTGTTAATTATAAGATATGCTAATGTGTGTAAAATTCTACACTACACACTTTCTTTTTTAACACTAACAACAGTGTGATTTAGCTTGCCGATTTTTTTTTTGTTCATTTCCGTACACACATCAGTTTATAAGATGTTTATAATTGTTGTTTTGCATATTTCACCTCCTGAACTAATCACCAGCGCTAAAACTGTGGACTGACAGTTTTCTACAGTTTTCTATAGCCTGTTCCAATCCCTACCAACTAGCCAGGACTCCTGCTACATGACAGTGCAACCAGTTCTGGAAGGGGAGGTGCTTAACCAAAGGTTAAAAATTATTATATAATAATTAATAATTATAATTAACCCACCCGTCCATAACTACCCCTAGCACTGGCAATGGGTAAGCATAGGAGGCTAACACATGTCTGCTCTAATATATGTGAAGCCAGGAGGAAAGCACTGGAGCCTTAGCTCCACTACGCCAGCCAATAGCCGCATGTGCTGGCCAACACCACTTTAAGAGTGAGGGGACTCCGGCCCCTGATGGCAACGCAGCATGGCTTGGGATTCGAAACCATGCCCCCCCCCCACCTCCCGAGTCATAGTGGTAGCACATTAGACCACTGATCCACTCGGAGCCCATTTCACCTCTACCTTGTCCACATATTCACAACACAGTTTTCCCAACCCACCATTACCCTGTCTCCCTCTTATTAACTTAGCCATATCTGAGTGGGGCCTGGCCTTCTATCACAAGCTCTAGCCCGAAGTTCTCTGAGTTCTCCTCTTACAGATCTCTTGCAGTCTCCTCTCACATTGTGGCATGGTCTGAACATGTCAAAACATGGATAAAAAATTACAGAAGCCTCAGCTGTTAATCGCCTCCTGTGCAGTAGACGTCTGCGGCCGACATCGGTATTCTGGAAGCTCTTGTTTCTAATGTAGACGAGTCTGAGTCTGTGTTTTGAAGCAGTAATCAGAGTAAACAATATCAACACGGCACCACAAAAAAAGGAAAGAAATGTGGTGTGTTGCCTATGCTAAGTTTTTCTGTAGCGAATCGAAAGGCACAGCGTTAGCACCAGCACAAGTGTTGGCTCGGGATAGCCTGTGATTGTGGGAGTGAGATGAGAGGTTTTGTCCATTCTGATGGATTCTGTTCAGCTCTCTCTGTGTCTGCCAGTGCTTTCTGTCAGTGCAAATTTGCGTGCAATCATGACAACATCACTTCATAGTGCTGGCGTTTGAGAAATATATGGCCTGACAGTGCATGAATAATTAATGACCCCACATTATATCGTTATCCGTATTAAACTCTTGGCTAATGCATGACATTAGTGGATATTTCAGTGTGGGAGGGAGGGGGGGGGGCCTAATGGCGTGTCGGGGCACACACGAGTGACGAATTTATGATGAACAGGGGTAATTTATAAAGCATCTCCCAAAACACAGAGCCACGCGCTCCTATCCTTCATTTAGATGAGAAAACATGCAGTGGGGTCTATTGGTCTTCCATGACATTACTGGATCTGGAGTGTGCCGGGGCACTCGGCTGCAGAGGTCGTTTGGCGCATTGATCACGGCTGGCGTTTGAAGGACATAGTGGCGCTCTCTCTCTCTCGCTCTCTTTCTTTTTTTTTTCCCGGGCTGTGTGTGTGATAACTTCAGCTGAGAGTGAGATGCAGCAGGCCTGCGCCGCTCTTCTCTCTTTCAGCCGGGACGCTGATATGTCAGGCAGCTGGCAGGAGTGACAGGTCAATCTCACAGGAGTCTGTTCACAAGCACTTGCTATACATTTTTCATGGCAGCGACTTGCTGGATAATGATGACGATTTCAGAATCTGAGCCATGTATGTGGGGAACACACAAACTGCCAGACTCCAGACGTTGCTGTATCAGAAGAAAAAGTTAGTGCACCTTCACCTTCCATCAGCGGTCAAATTAGTTCTCCAGCCTGTCGTGTGCCAGCTAGCTGCTCTGCTTCAGCGGATACTGTATTAAGAGCTGTCAGGAAGCGTGTGTGTGTTTTTTTCTTTTCTTTCAGTTGCATTAACAGAACGAGTTGAGTTAAGAGTATTTCAGGAATCGTACAGTTTTACAGTAGACGTTTAGTATTAGCAGTAGTTACTGTTGCAGGTATATACAGAATATATGGTTGAGCAAAAATGTTTTACTTTTAATTTAATAGTAACTAATAATGAACTAGTTTTAGGAATTAGAGATGTCAATTGATTCAATCGAAAATATTCTGTGATCAATGATGATTAATCGCAAGTTGAGTGGTTGGGCAGAAGAACAAATAAATGTTCCTAATGAAATGGCTACAGGAATCCAATTATTTTTTTCTTATAATATCTCAGTGTGGTTTTGTGAACTTTGGTCTTGAACACGATGAAGCTCAAACACAGAAGCTTTAATAGAGAACATGCTTCAACAACTTTTTTAGAGATCAATGGCTGATCAGTCATTGGGATGGGTTAAGGAGGGGTAAGAGAATGAGAGTTAGTTATGAGATTGAATCCATATTTCAGCATAAATAAAGTGTGATCTAGCCTAACACTATGACGTCACTAGGCTCTGTAAAGAGAGCGACCTATGGGAGGAAGTTGGGGCCAAACTTCCTCCCAAAATAAAGAAATGTTGTCAGATTAATTGTCTTTATTTGTATTTATTATTTATTTTTTTGTTATTTCGTTATTTTTTTTAAAAATCCCAGGTCAGTAGAGACCACACCACCACCCTCCACACCCAACGTTTTTACATTTTTTTTTATCTCCAGTTGCAATTCAATACAGTCAAAATTGTGCCTTACCAATCCAAGTACCCAACATAAATCTATCCATTTATATTTGGACATATATAAATATTGGGACACACCTCTTAAGGTGTTTCATTCAGAATTGGTTGTTCTAAAGAGCTCACTGAATTCCACAGTGGTTCTGTATGTAATAAGATGCTGCAATTGCAAAGGTAAGTCAGCTGGTGAAATTTCTTCCCTCCTAGATATTCCACCATTAACTGGGAGTGATATTATTGAAAGGTTGAAGAGTTTAAGAACCACAGAGAGCAACTCAGCTTAAGTTTAAAAACTGCTGTTAGAGCTGCAAAGGGGGACCAACTCCTTATTAATATGGTGTGTTTAAAAGTTCTGTACTTCTGTAATATTTGACATACTATATTTCCACCCCTGCCAGTGGACCTTCTTCTCATTTCCTACTCTGCTAAAAATCCATGCCTTAACTCTTATAGATATTCATATACCAAAAATTAGTCAGACTGCAAATGATAAGAGAATATTAGTTAGCACATTTTGTTCCATATAAAAAAATATTAGATTTTAAATATAGAAAGCAAACCTTTTAAATTTTGCAAGTCATATTAACAGGTCCGTGTGGGTTTCCTCTGGGCACGCCGGTTTCCTCTTACTTCCCAAAAACAGATGGTGGGTGAATTGGCCATGCTAAATTGCCCCCTAGGTGTGAGTGAATCGGTGTGTGTGTTACCTTGCGATGGACTGGCGCCCTGTCCGGGGGGTATTCCTGTCTTTCTGGGTGACCTGAAGAAGTCTTTAAGAAGGCAAATGAAAAGTTACATTAACCCATCTTCAAACGAGAGAAGACAGACCAGTATGAATGGGTGTCACTATCTAACTGATATCAGCATGAAGTGCTTGATGGGATATCTAAGGGAAAAGAATGAATGGATCTGATCTAATCCGCTGAATCAGGTTGCAGAGTTCTTTTAGATGCACATCTTAAATGAAGAGCTTCCATTAGAATTCTTTAAGCTTAGTAGTGGGTACATGAGCGATATCGGGATCGGTATCAGCACTGCCCAGTACTCAAGGTTTCAAAATGGCATCAGAAGGGAAAAAAGTGGTGTCATGCTGTGTGTATTTAAAGTTTCAGACTGAAAGAGCGTTGCTAAGAATACGACTTAGAAGGCAGAGCTAGTGTGACAGTAACTAATCAATCTTCACTAGCCGGCATTAGCTCGAACCAAAAAGATCTCTCTGTTCTCAGTGGTGGCAGACAAATTGACATATTGGAAGTCACAGACGAGAAAAACCTTTGTGTAGAAGATGATGAATCATCACTATTTACCGCTTCTACAGGCTAGTTCCAGGGTTCCGTCAGCCAAGTCAAACCTCAATTACTCCAAAGATTTCGATTTGAATAATAAGACAACAAGAGCGTTTGTGTTCATGCTGTGGAATTAGCCGGGTATCACTAGTGCATAGGGGTGGAAAATTATTATTTTGCTCAAGTATTATTGACATGAAATACTTGTACTTTTTACTCAGTTACGTTTTTAATGTATTTTCATGTAGACCTTGAAAGCACTCAAAGAAACCAGGAGATTTCTCTTTTCTCTTTTTGTTATCTTCATCAGTTACAGTGCATTTAGAATGATTGGTTAGTTAAAACATTCAACCAAATTCATATCAATGTAAAATTAAAAACTCACTAAAAGCCCACTACTGAGCTAATTTCTCTTTGAGGACTTGTACCACTCACTAGCCACTACATCACATACCACTGCTTCACACAATCCAAACAAAAATGTTTTGTTAAAAGACTCTCAAAGACACTCAAAAAGGTACTGGCAGAAAAACAACACAATTTGGGTCATTTTCAAAACCCAGCGTTGGGTTGCTATACAACAGAATACATACTGGGTTAACCCCTCAAACAGCCTAGGGCCTGCCTGCGGGGCAAAAGTGTTATTACAAACTTTTAATTCCATGGAATAGCCCCACCAGTTTGTACAGAATTGCTGGTAATTACTGAATAATACACCATAGTGTGTAATAAGCCTTTTTGCGATAAGGGGATGAACTGCAAATTCCTCAAGACCTAAACCACCACGCAAAAAAAACCTACCTGGTCCAGTAACTTGAACTTTAACTTACCCCAAGATTAACTGGAGTATAGAAAAGGAAAGGTTAATAAACCACGGCAATACAGCTTCATCTGTCAAACATGGTGGAGGCACTGTAAAGCCATTGGCATGTAAGGCTGCCAATGGAGCTGAGGAACTGGTGTTTATTGGTGATATGACTGATACTAATAGAAGTATCAGGATAAATTCTGAAGTGTACAGAGCTACACTTTCTGCTCAGATTCAGTCAAATTCTGAAAAACCGGGTGCTCACAGTTTAACCTAACACAGTATTTCTTAACCCTGGTCCAGCAATTTTCAGTGTTTTCCCTGCTCCCAACACACATGATCCAACTAATAAGCTGATTAACAGCTGATTTATTGAGGTAAAGTGGGTGTGTTAAAGCAGGAAAAGCACTCAAATGTGTGGGGCAGTGGACTCCAAGGACCAGGGTTGAGAAACGCTAACCTAAAACAAACTGAGGAAGCAACTCAAGAGCTTATTAGAACAAAGTAATTGAATGTTCTTACATAGTCGAGTCAATTACTTGACCTCAGTGTAATTAAGCATGTCTTTCTCCTACTGAAAACAAAACTAAAGCCAGTAGGACCCACAGACTAGCAGTAACTTAAGGTTACTGTAGTAAAGGCCTGGCAAAGAATCTTATTGGAGGAAATAATGCTGTTGGTGCTGTCCATGGTTTCTAGACTTCAGGCAGTCATTGACTGCAAGGAATTTGCATTCAAGTGTTAGGAATAAGCAGTCCATTTAGAATTGTTAGCACAATGACAGTCCAATTACTTTTGAGTCTATGTAAAAAATAGCTGTAACTCTGTAACTGTTAAACCCCTTGAACTAAAGCTGAAAGTCTACACCTCAATCATACCTTGATGGCTTAATTCCAAATCCATTCAGGTAATGTATAGAAGCAAAATTACAGAAGTTTGTCAGAGTTTGAGGTTTCCTAGACAGCACTGACATAGCTTTTCTCTGTAGTGATCTATCTTCTATGGGTATATTACTCTGGGTCCAATGGCAATAGTTTGCCCTTGATGTGTACATGGTGCTTCTTGAGGCTTGTCGGTAAACCTATTGTTGGGGACATAAATCGGCACATAATTGTGGTTTTCCAGCTTGTTCATGGCCATTCTCGCTTGAGTTGCTCCTCACTGGTCAAAAGCTCACCATGCCCTATAAGCAAACACAGGGGTTAGAGCGAGAGGTAAAGAGAAAGGGCAAGGCAGTGATGGGCTGCAGTGTGTTTGCTGGGATGAACTGTAACTAAGGAAAGTAAACAACTCTATTAACTTGTTTTTGGGTCTTTTAACAAAGGCAGCCGTTTCAGGCCCGGTGGCTCTGTTTACAAGTGTGTTTCAGTAAGCCCGAATGCAGAGGTGTAATTAGAAGCCTAAAGCAAAGTGGCCATGCCATGTAAAAGCAATTGAACACCCAGGTTATAATTTTGGGTACACAGAGAGCAAGCGGCTTCTCGCCTGTCCGCAGAGCCACATTTGCCAGAACTTGTAAAGCAGTCCTAGAGTTTCGCCCAGGGCATGGCACTCTTGTTTCCGGGCAGGCTTCACTGCATGTCACTTAACTTATCAAAGTTGTGGTTCTGGATCTTTGCCTGAAGACATTTAAATCTCTCTTTCGAAAAGGTCAGAGACTAAATTATTCAGCCAAAGGGAAGAAAACGCAGGTCTACGAGTCTAGCTCCGTTATGGAAATGTCTTCCTGGTGGCATGCCTCAGGGAGGGTCTTTGTGTCCGTTTGAAAAGCGATTTCGCATGCAGGGCAGTTAGTAGCCCGCTCATCCTCACATTTGTACCCCTGTTAATATCTTCATAACCTATTCGTGCGTAAACCTCAGAACATGAAAGAATAATTCTTCTGCTGTCTTTGGTGTTATCGGAGATTACCGGTGCTGTTGGTGAAAGGTAAGAAGGCAAGTAGGCAGGTTTCTCTGCGTCTGTTAAGGTCTTATGGATAAAAGTTTTTTCTATCTTCGCTTGAACTTCTGTGTTACCTCTGACTCCTTTTTGAAGTACAATAGTCATGAATACCAAAGGGGAGTGCTCGGTGCAGTCCCAACACTTTGAAGTGCAATATCAAAATAAAACCTTTTATAAAGATCTGAATCCAGAGAGGTTGCGGCTGCATCGCTAGGGTGCTATGGCTGTGTCTTCGGCTGAGGACTCTAGGACACTAATATTTGGCTAATTGCCCCTATTAGCAAGTGGACAGAAGTTTGGCCAGAAAGCTTCTGGCCGAATTCTGGTTGGGATTTTGACCACTATTCCTGGCAGCCTTCAGTTAAATTAGCCTAGCTGGTTTCCTAACACTGACCTGGCTTTTAAGCACGACCCACACTTTTTCTTAGTAGGGTTGAAGTCAGGACTTCCGTAAGCTTTACATTATCCATTCCGCAACCACATTTGATGTGTGTTTTTGGGGTCATTGGCCTGTTGGAAAGCCCAGTAATGACCATGTTTAACAATCTAGCTGATGGTTAGAGGCTATGCGGAAGAATTCTGCAGCAGTTCCCCTTCATAATAAAATCCACTTAGTACAAAGTACTCCAGCAAAACAGCTGCAGTGTATGTAGCTACCACCACCATGCTTAACAGTTGGTACAGTACTCTTGGTCTTAAATACAAATTAATTACATGATAATTACAAACTTCTTTACCATGCAATAGCTCCATCAGTTTGCACAGAAGTCCCTGTAGTTACTGTGTAATAAACCTTTCTGCATTAAGGGGTTAAAGACCTTTCACTTAATGAGAAGGTTCTCAACCAGACGTCACTTTTACAAACCTGGTTCTTTATGAGACCAAAAGTGGTTCTTCTATGGCATTACCCAAATAACCCTTTGTAGCTCCTTTACTTGTAAGAATGTGCAATAAAATTGAATTCATACAATGATTATGTATCAGAAAACGTGATATTATGGTGATAATATGATGTAATCTCATATTTTACATGTGCTTTAATGGAGACATATGACATTTGATCAGATCAGCCTAATGTAGGCTACTGCCTACCGAGGATGGTCCCGCTCCACTTGTCAGACCAAATCTACACCCCTGATAAAAATAATGGGACATACCTACAGCTTTGAGTGCTGAGTAAGAGAATCACTTACTCTTGGTAAAATCACTCGGCCTCAAGTTTCTTTACTCGATGTCTGTTCATGTTCAGCCATATTGATATCTACCTTAGTTTTCTTTATTTTGACCATGGACAAGATGTCACCTCACGTTCTTTTAGAAAGGACTTCTCTCACGCAAACTCTTTCGCTACACCCTCGCCTTAAGAAAAGCCGCATCTCTGCATCAATTTGATAGCATGCCTTGATAAAAAAAGAACTGTAGATCATTATTGGAATCTTTAATTGCTGTCTTCGAATGTCATCTTCATCAAGCCCTGTCCCTCGGCTCCTCGGAGTGGAAGCGACTCCCAAAAAAGGAGGTTTCCATCCACACGGGCTTGTTCATAATGAATAATTAATCAGGTCGGCTAATCGTATGCAGAAAGTAAAATGTTTTGAGTCTCATTGCAATTTGCCATTCGGTTCAGAAGTTCTCTCTTAATTGTGCCTTCCAGTCAGAGGGCTGGATACGGTGCTTCACATCTCAAGTAATCCCTTCTGAATGTCCCTGCTTGTCAAGAAGGGGCATGCGTCTGCATGTGTAATGTTTCATACCTAGATTTCTCCAGTTCGCTCCACAGTCCATGCTAATTTATTTCACTCTCTTACAGTTAAAGAATTGAACGTGCGCTCTTGGAGGAACAAGAAGGGTTCTTGAGGGGGTTCTCAATGGTAGAGAGTGCCACAGAGGCGAGCATGCCGTCGTAAACACGGAAAGCATTTTCATTCTCCTCGATGCTTTCTTAAACTTCTAATGGACATTCTGATGCAGCCCACGAAAATCAAGGCTTTATGTGGAGGTTCTTCAGAACATCAACTGTTGGCAATTATTCAAAGGTATAATAAGTAATAATTACCTATGAAATGCTCGTTTTCTTTCCTAAAATATAAAATTGTCATAAAATCAACCTGCAAATCCTTGCTACAATCTAGTCTACATTTGCTTAAGCATACCTACATACTCCTTATGAACCACTTGTATGAAAGTGGCTTGAGTGCAAGCGTTACCCCATAAGTAATCCCACAGGCAGGTTGAACTGGAACCCACTAGGTTTGTAAATTGATACCAACACAATTACAGTTTTATGTTATTTGAACTAGACAACGATTCGAGCCCAGTTGACTAGTGAAATGAGAACATCTGACCCTTCCTATGAGGGAGGGATTTGATGCTTCTGTCACACATCCTTATGTTCAGGATGTTATCTAAGCCTGGAATAGGTGGTGGATTCTAATTATTAAGGGGTATTAGGGCAAAAGCTGCTACCATGAAAATACAAAAATGATTAAAACAAGACTTTGCTATTAAGCCTTAGAGATTCCAGTTCACTCATAGCTCACTGAGACAAGGGGGAGTTCAGTCCAATAAGTGGAATCAAAAACATTCATCCAGTTTTATTGTAAAATATTTTATCGTGATTTGGTATCTGTGGCATGTTTTATTAGAATTTGAATGTGATGAAAGTAGACATTTTTACAGATGGCATATTGGCTTTTTTTGGCAATTGATACCGGGCCAAATGCTGGATTGAGTATTGAAGGGGACCAAAGCAGGGATTTTAATCCTGCCTGATCCAATGTCAGAAACCTAGCCTGTAACAGCAACACACTCCCACTGTGTTATGTGATGTTGTTAGCTGTGTTTTTCATCCTGGGATGGTAGAGTGTTTGAGTAGTTTGAGTATGATAGTCTACCTAGACACTCATCTTAACCCCTTATGACTTCAAGGCTTATTACACACTAAGGTGTATTACTCAGGAACTACAGGGGGACTTCTGTAGAAACTGGTGGGGCTATTCTTTGGTAATAGAAGTTTGTAATAACACTTTCGGCCCACCATCGTTTGGGCCATAGGCTGTTTAAGGGGTTAAGTAAAGTTACAATAGCAACAGATCAGTATATGCATTGGCCTATACACAAGCTTTCAATAGTGGTTTTGGCATAAAAAAAGGAAAAGTAGTGGAGAAACCAACCTGTTGACATACATGGTAGTTGATTGTGTAACTTATATTCACCTTTTTTATTTAATATAATATATATAGTATGAAAGTCCACACACATGCTCCCCTTCCAGTATGAAATGTCTGTCTATTTTGTCAGTTTCTTCAGTTTGGTCATTGTGAAACCCCCATATCTCCTAATGTACTGTCTCTATACAGCACACCCCTATTATCAAAAGCAATTTAAAAAATGGAGAACAGTTTAAGAGCCACTTTGGGCTAAAGGAAATGAGTACCCCTCTGCCAGTACTTTTACACTCAGTATTTCAGCTTTCAATAGTTGACTCGTCTTTTTTGGCTGTAATATGATAATGGTTTAAACGTACTGTCTGACTTATTGTCTGAGAACATATTTGCTTTGTTTGAGATAAATATAATGCAATAACAATATACTAAGTGGAGTTGTACTTTCAAGGCAATTGCCAGGTTTCTGTCCCTCCCATCTAATGGGCCAGCTGAAGAGGGTTTAGACTGAAACCTACTTTCTAAAGGAGCTATTCAGAAGATTGCACTGAGTTCTCCAAAATACTATTTATTTCTGAAAAAAAAGCAGCTGGCCAAACCTAGCAATTTTGCAGTAATAGAATTTATTCATATACGATATTTATTCTTTCAGTTTAATACAACCTCTTCCATGGAACGTAGTTATAAAGAAGCATCCCCTGCTGCTTATCGTATTCTGTGTATATACAAGTACAGCATGCAGTCCTCTTCAGTCTAGTGATTTTCATAAGTTTGCATTGGTATGCAAACAGACCCTGTAACATGACGGCATTTTCACTCTCACCCATAGCACTTTTTTAGAAAGACTTTTTCTTTTTTTTGGAGGTACATTTTTTGAGGCACGCATTCTACAAAATGTAAAAAAACTGGTATTGTTATTAAGACGACTTTGAAACTTTTGCTTTGTGACCAGGTGCATTATCATGCTGGAAGTAGCCATTAGAAGATGGTACATTGCGATCATGAAGGGATGCACATGGTCAGCAACAATCCTCCAATAGACTGTGACATTCAAGTGAAGATTGACTGGTATTAATGAGTCCAAAGTGTGCCAAGAAACCATTCCCCACACCATTACACCACCTCCACCAGCCTGGATTGTTGATACAAGGCAGGTTGGGTCCGTTACTTCAAGCTGCCGGTACCAGATTTTGGCCTTTTTCAACAGTTGCCGGCCCAGTTTTGGTGAGCTTGTGCCCACTGCAGCCTCAGCTTTGTGTTCTTGGCTGACAGAAGGTTGAATTCTGAGATGTTTCTCTGCTCACCACAGTTGCACAGTGATTACTGTAGCCTTTCTGTCAGCTCCAACCAGTGTGTTGACTTCAACTAGGTGTTTCCATCTGCAGTACTGCTGCTCATTGGATGTTTTTCCTTTATTGCCCCATTCTTAGCAACTATAAATTCTTAGAGACGGGTATGCATGTTTTAAAATCCTGAGCTACTTTAAGGGGTATGTAATTTTTTTTGTCCAGTCCAGTAAACATCTAGTGTTCAGGCTATAGTGTTTTATTATTTTTATTTATTTATTTATTCATTTATTTATTTATTTTTGCAATAGTACCATTGAAATGGTAATGTAATAATAGAAGTAATGTAATGCTACAATACTTAATTAGTATCGAAATCAAAACTGTGGTATCTCGACAACCCTAATGTCATGTAATTTCTATTGTATAGGTGTTGTTTATTATTTTTTTGTCAGATTGTAGTAGTGACAACTTCCCAGGGAGTGCTGCCAATGTAGGTCCCATTTCTGGAGAATGCTTCCATGACCCTGTGACAGTATGATCTATTTTCATTCGTACTGTGAATGCGAGTTAGCATATTGCGTGAGTTAGCATATTTTTGGCCTCAACCTCTTGGCACAAACTCACCTTGCGAGCACGTGTCAGTGCCATCACCTGCTCTCTTCTATCTGCTCCTGCATCGAAGGCTAGCTGCGATGTGAGCAATTAGCACAGATCACCGCTAACCCCCCGCCCCTGCCCCTGTCCCATTATGACCACAACTGCTAATTGCTACTGTGTCTTAAACTCAGTGGTCCAAGTGCTTATTTCATAACTGCCGCCGCAAAAGAGGAGCTGACACCTAGGGAGGGGGGCAAATTGATTTTTCTGTCAGAAACGGCGTTATGATAGGACGCTGTGGCTGGAGACACCTGTGTGGCAGGGCCCTGGGGAGTGGAATCTAAATTAAACTGTTTTAAAGTGTCAGCAGCAGGATTACGGCCTCGGTGGTCCGCCGCGTACGGCCAGGGTGCCGAGGCGCTTCGCTGCGCCTGCGTTAATTTGCCAGGCAAGCATATCAGGGCCAGGTAAAAACAGAGCTGTCAGAGCTGCGGGCATAATCACAGGGAGTGATTTCTAAAGACAGCCCCAAAGGCCACCTGTTTCTCGCGGCTGAGGAGCGCTCGCTCTGGGGCTCTGATTGAACAGCCTGTCGGAGTGCGCCATCGATTGGACAGAAAAAAATGGATGGGCCGCAGGCGGCCGGCGGGAGGACAGTTTGGACAACATGAACACGGACGTGACAGGAAAGGAGTGCTTGGGCCCCTGCTGCCTCTAAGGATATGAGACTATGAGAAATGAGTCCAGGCACGGATTGTATTTCCACAGAGGATAGCAGGTAGAATGCACTTGCTCCATTTTTTTTCTTTCCTCATACTAACAAAAGAACATACCCAGTCGTGTTCATCCTGTTCTGTTAGAGAATCAAAACGATCAGGATTTCATGCAGTATGCAAATGCAATTTCAATAAATCTGATCTTTTTCGTCATATGTGACACAGCTGTATTATCTGGGTGGCAGTGTGAACGGCAAACACACTGAATCTGACATTTTCAATTCTGATTTGAGAACCTTTCATATATGGCATTGAAGTCCGATGCGACTTACACGACAATCCAACTCAACATTTGTCATAAATGTGCGCTGAGGAGAGCGGAAAATGGACGAGGCTTTTCAGTGGCGAGGTGACAACCACTCACTCATACAAGAAATGGCTGAACATAACCACAAGAGGGCGCTGCTGCAGCGGCGCTTTTAAACGCTTTTAAACGCTTTTAAAATGTTTAAACAAACCAAGGACTCCAGCCGAATAACATGCTCTTTTTACAGTGAGCTCATAAGTTCAGCTGTTAGCCACTCCCTGAACTCCCTGATAGCTGCTGGGATGCTGGTGAAGGTTTAGGAGCGTGAACCGTTCAGATGAATGTTGGATATAGGTCACATTAAAACTATGTGAACATTGGATTTGGGCCACTTTACCTGCTGAGTGAACATAGCCTTACTGGAATGCAAACAGTTAATGGTTTACCTTAAATAAGCTCCAGTCAAAACTACTATCTATCAGCCATTTACATGTGCTATAGAGCTTCAGCTCTCAATTACTTCCGGATGCAGTAATACTGATCACATGTGTCTGATTTTAGGGAATAATTGACAAAGTGTTCAAATTTGAAGTTTTACTGGTCAATTTGTTTTTTGGCCTTGTTATCACTGAAGTTTTTATCTTTTTAGGATGAATTCTCAACAACAGTCGAACGACATGAACAGCTTTAGGCTAAACTTCTTCATTTTTACTTAAAGGAAAATACAAAATGTCGAAGAGCAAAGATGAGGCCTGTTGGGCTTTCATTGACATCATTAGCTAATCTGACTTCAGGTTTCGCAGCTTAAAATCCAATCAAAAGAGTTGATTCATTTTCCTTTAATAGTTTGAACAGTAGAGATCACTCAAGGCCTTTTTTTTTTTTTAACATGCTCTATTTAAACTCTGCAACTAGTTTCACTGCTACATTTCCTTTACTTATTCCATTCTTAAGCTTTGATTGGAAACAAAGGGTTAAATATAATTCTAGGTCTTTTGGAAGTTTGTCAGTAAGATCTTTGAACACCAGTGGTGGCCTAAACGGGCTTCAGTCATTTGTTAGAAACGGGAAACAGCGGCGGCAGCTCTGTACCAGGACTCTTCACCGAAGGAGTTGCTGTAAAACCGCAATATACGAGGCTGTTCGGAGCATCAAATCAAACATGGAATGCCATTCCAGGAGTGCGTCGGGACTCGTAGGGGGCTAGCAGAAATTAGCAATATTAGAGAGTTTTTTTTGGCTTGTTTTTGTTTGACATTGAGTTTTGCCGTTTCTGTCTTAGGGCCAGATCTGAAGGCCTAGCTCTAGCAGTCACGGTTGCCCACTGGGTTTGAATGATTCAGTATGAGCATCACTAATTAAGACCATCTGTTGACTGTTTGAATCCTCTACCAGTAATTCATGGTGTTTCCTTTTTTGTCTCTTAATTATCACCGCATCCGTGTTATTGAGATATTCTGCTAAAATATTTATTGCTCTTATTTATTTATTCATTCATTCATTTATTTATTTATCTGTATCACCCAGCTCTACATTTCCCATTGCCAACCTGTAGGCGATCAGTGGTGGCTGATCTTGAGATTGACCCACCCGTGGCCAGCCGTGCTCTCCTCACAGTCAGACGTTCCTGCATCAGTGGGCTGAATAATTGTTGAAACGAAAAAAAAAAAGGCACATGAGCCATACTCTTGTCTCTCCATATTCTCACTTAGTTGTAATGACAGTGGTGGGTCGCAGTGTTAACTAATGCTAGATTTTTTAACGAGGAGGAGGTGCCCTCTGCGGCCCAGCCTCGCTGCCGATGTGCAGGAATGGAGTCTCTCTGGAGGTGGAGAGTTCAGGTTGGATAATCAGTGGATTAAGGGGCTCATTTTGAGGCGGCAGCATGGTGCGGAATCCAGCTTTCTGCAGTCTTTGCTCACGGACGGCCCTGAATTGAATGGAAATGAAGACTGATTAATTCTCTCTAGAGGTTGCCGCTGGAGCGCAGACAGTGAAGCTGAAGGTTTTTGAAGAGCAGGAGGGAGTGAAGGAGATTGAGGATCCTACCATCAAAATGTGTTTTTTTTCCTTTGACCATGAGGAGAAGGAGGTAGATCAGGCTTTATATATAATGATGCAAAATCTAGAGATTGGTAATATCACAACATGTGATTGTTACTGCGATTGATTCCAGGATTGTATGCTTTTTCTGGTCTTCAGTAGCACTTCGATAGCACCAAAGCACAACACATAAACTAAACAAGAGACATTAGACCCATTCTTTCTACCAAGAAACGGGATTTCTACATGTCTATTTTCCAACGTCTCTTTATCCCTTACCCCTGGTTGTTTTTGTGATTGTGCCTACTGAGACTGATATATCTAATTGTCCTCTGTTCTGACAGGCTGCCTTTTATTGTGGCTCATTCAAAAAGCAGTCAAGGCTGAAACGTTACTTTTAACTTCGACGCTGAAGGCTGAATAGGGGGCTATACACTGATGAGCCAAAACAGGACCACTCACAGATGAAGCAAATAGCACTGATTATCTTGTAACAACAGGACATGTCAAGGTCTGGGATGTATTAGACGTCTTAACGAACAGTCAGTCCTTCTAGCTGATGTGATGGATTCCGAAGAAATGGGATGAAGACCTAAGTGACTTTGAGGAGGGCCAAATCACTATGGCCAGCATCTGTGAAATGGCAAGGCTTGCTGCATACTTCAGGTCAGCAGTGGTAAGTACCAAGGATGGACAAACCACAAACCAGCAACGAAGGAATGGACTGACAGAAGGGCCTGGTGATTTTTAATGATCATCGGGTCCACCCATACATGGTAATGACTTTCACAGTGGTCTCTTCCAGCAGGTAAACGCACCCTTCGATGTGTGTAGGAGGTCTGATTAGTGAGGTCTGATCTCCAAATCACAACCCTCTGTATCCACTTCTTCCTGGTCAGGGTCGCAGTGGGTCCAGATCCTACCCGGAATCACTGGGCACAAGGCTGGAATATCACCTGGACAGGGCATAGTACAATCATACCTAGGGGAAATTTAGTCATTTTAGGAAACCACAGGAAACCCTAAGGAAACCCACACAGGAGAACACTCCATACATATTTTGACCAGAGCACAGTTCGAACCCACAACTCCAGGTCCCTGTGCCACTCTGGCCACCCCACTTCACAATGTCACAGCTGGACTAAAGGATCTACTGCTTAACGGCTTGATGCCAGTTACCACAAGGCATCTTCAGACGAGGAGAACCAATGGCATATTATGAAGGTGCTCCTCAGTATATGGAAATGCATTGGCTTTTGTGACATCAGACTGAATATGAAGGATGCATACATCTACCGACCCTTAATCTACTCCCTAGGGTACTGCTTAAAAAACAAAAAAAGAAGGTATAGGCCTACGTGGTACTGTTCAAAACAGCATATGCTCAAACTAAGTATGAGTTGCCCCGAATGTCACCCATGGAAGATTTTAGCATTAGGCTTCAGCATTTTAGCGAGGCTGTCATTGCAACAGTGGAGAGCCGAGTCTGGCCTGCCTCATCAAGGCCTATAGCATAATATACATTTCTGAAAATGGGACGGGGCCACATTTGCCTTAGCAAATGGTGCATACAGATTTCCACCCGGCAGAAAAAGAATACGGCTTCAGCCGTGCCTCAGCATACCTGAAGAAACCCTAATGAATTTAGCATTCAGCACATACGGCGCTTGCTTCCCGTTCGACTGCGGAGGAAACTTACAGTGGAAAAAGGCGAGCTCTCTGCAGGCTCACCAGTTCTAATAGGATGAGAGCACATTACATTAATCTGACTAATGATCTATCACATTGAATAAATAAATCTACAAGAGCAATAATGTATTTTAATAAGAAATGCTAAAGGCCATTTAAATGAAAAATTACCTCTCAAAAGTCTTAAACCAAAGAATAAATCAGATTTTCTCAAATTGTTGACAAAGGGAGCCATTTGAGGCTGATTTTAATAATTGATCATCGGAAAGCACTTCTAGTGATGCTGGCTGATGAGAGAGAAATGGGTTCGAAAAAATTTCACTTGCAAAATAATGTTTCATGCACTGTAAATAGTGCTCAGGCTGTTTGGAGAATTATTTATGGCCTATTGTCCACCACATTACTCTCTGGAGTTTTTAACCGGGCTTGCATAATTTCAGCACTAAATTTGAAGAGGCAGTAGTTTAAATGGAGGAAACTTTAAAGCTGTACGTTGTTTTCTTTTTTCACCCTGCCTGCAGTGATGAAATTAGTCAAGTTCTGTATCGTTGAGCGTTTGGAAATGTCAGATTTAAGAGGGTTTGCGATTTGCTATAAAAAAAAAGTCCATAATACAACATTAACGTAACAGCTGTAATTTTCCGTAATTAGCAGGCTAATTTCCTCCCCCTTTCCTTTTTGTTCCAAAGCAAAGTTGTGCTGTGAGGCAACAGTGCTGGAGCTAATTTGTCATTTTCCTTAGCTGCACTACACTTGCCACTTGTGTCATCTGTCCAAACAATCTGGTGGTAATTTGGAAATGAAAGAACAGATGTCCTAAATAGATGGCTCTTTTTCTTTCCCTTTTTTTTTTTTTTTTTTGAAGTGGACAGTGTTCCCTGAGAAGGAACACTGCTAATGATCTAACACGAAGAAAGAAAGCGAACATCTGACTGACAGCTACAGTGACTTTCTCACCTTGTAGCCAAATTACCCCTCTATTATGCTGTGTCATTGTACAGTGCTGTTCTACGGACGAAGCACAACAGAACTACGCTGCGGTAAAGCATTTTTTGCACTGCACAGGAGGCCAAGTAAACAAACCTGTGTTTCCTTTACTGCTACGCATCCGTGGTATGGATGGATTTCTGTATGAAAGGCCTTTTTTTTTTTTTAAATCCCTGCTATCACATCCTGTGGAAAACAAGTGTTCCCTGGATGTGACTCTGATCCTCTGAACTAGGATTTTGAGAATTACTTTGCTACATGTGAGCTGACAACGTGACGCTGGAAACATTGCCAACGTTGCCTTAAAAAAGTGCTGCAAGCTTTGCCAAATTATGTTATGTTTGTTAGTTAGTTCTGGAGCAACATGTTAAGTAATTGGTGTTTAAGAGGACTATATGTCTTCTTTTTCCTGGACATGTCCTCCTTTAGAAACGTGAAAGACGTCTGGTCAGGATTTCTGCATTGTGTAAAATGTCTGGGTTTTTGCACTGATTTCACGACAGTGTTTGTTTGTACAGTCGCAACCCACTGTGTGTGCGGATTTCTACAGCTTCAAACACATCTGTTTAAGCCCCGCCTTCTCACCGCCACTATTGGTCTACATGTACATGCATCCACATCAGCCATTGGTCAAACTGCTTAAGTCCCACCTTCTCTCCATCATTACGGATCTACACGTACCTGCATCTACATCAGCCATTGGTCAAACTGCTTAAGTCCCACCTTCTCTCCATCATTACGGGTCTACACGTACCTGCATCTACATCAACCATTGGTCAAACTGCTTAGGTCCCGCCTTCTCACCACCACTTTTGGTCTACAAGTATCTGCATCTACGTCAGCCATTGGTCACTCTGCTTAAGTACTGCCTTCTCACCACCACTGTTGGTCTACAAGTATCTGCTTCTACATTAACCATTGGTCACTCTGCGTAAGCCCCGCCTTCTCACCACCACTGTTGGTCTACAAGTATCTGCATCTATGTCAGCCACTGGTCACTCTGCTTAAGTCCCACCTTCTCACCACCATTGTTGGTCTATAAGTACCTGCATCTACATCAACCATTGGTCAAAGCGCTTAAGCTCCGCCTTCTCTTCACCGTTACAGGTCTACATGTACCTGCATCTACATTAACCATTGGTCACTCTGCTTAAGTCCCATCTTCTCACCACCATTGTTGGTCTACAAGTACCTGCATCTATGTCAACCATTGGTCAAACTGCTTCCCACCACAGGCTAAAAATGCCTAAACGCAAATATAAATAAATCAGTTTGGCTTTATCTTTTCATTTTATTGATGCATTTATTATAATTATATTATAATATTATAATATTTGAATTGGCATGAAATTACAGAAAAACTGTTCTGTAAAAGGTGGTAAACTACCCTTTTTGTTTGCTTTTTTCTCATTTTATTGTAATGCACATATGTTCAAATGAAAGTAAGATGGGCTATTTAGGCTATTTATTATTACAGTAAATAATTATGTATTGATGTTCCTTACCATAGTTGTATGATTTTAGAGGTCCTTAAGTTTCCTCCTACCCTCACACTTGAACACTGCCATGGTTCTACAACGTGGGCCTACTAAAAGCTGTTTAGAAACCAAAATATGGTCACCTTAAAGTGTTAGTCGTTAAAGTTAGTCATCATTTCAGCGCACAGGAGTGTTAGTCTTCTTGTAGCATGGACGTGTTATTATCATTATTCATATTTCCATTTGTTTATGACCCAGTAATTCAGAGAAGTCCAGTAGCATTCAAGACACATATGAACGAAACAGACTCAGAACATAACAGTATTGCTTGACTGCAGCAATTTTCCAAAAAAACCCAAAAACATTGATTTCTGTCCAGAGAAACATAGAGCCATAGAGTTCCTGATATGAGTATGACACCAACCACAGAATGACGATAAAGGCTCTGCCATTTTGAACTATTTTCTTTTCATGTGCTTCTACAGGCTGTTTGGATTTTCTGCTCGATTGTATGCCACACCGAGCAAGTGTCTCACCGCCCACTCTAACAAAGATGCCCACTCTGACAGCTCTCAAACTTTCACAGTGGTCCTGCGGCTTATTTCAGGCAGTCTCTGATGGACAGGGCATTGTAATACAGACGTAACGTTACAAATCACACACATTATACTTCAGTTTTAGTGTCAGTGTTGGACTTAGCAGACTCTTTTTTTTTACTCTGTGAGTGAATAGGACCATATTCTGTCCTCACTAGAGTAAGAAGTAGAGTTTTGTTTAGCTAAGCTAAGAGACTCCAGTAATATTTTAGATGGTCTAGTCTTGTCTTTTATGGTCAAGGTGGTTGATAAGCTGGTCTTCCAGGTGAAAACATAGGTCTATTCAAAGCTGGTAAGCTACCTGGTTAACCAGCTCTAGTTTATGTAGCATTTGATTTTGTTATGCTGGTCAACCTGCTTGGTGAAACTGGTCATACTGCCTGACTGGTTTGATCATGTTGGTCATGCTAGTCAATCTGCTGGGTGATGCTGGTCATACTGGTTGTCCAGTTTGGTCATGCTGACCAACCAGCTTGGTGATGCTGCTCATGCTGGTCGACCAGCTTGGTAAACCAGGTCTTGCTAGATGACATGCTTAGTTATGCTGGTCATGCTTGTCAGCCAGCTTGGTCTTACTGGTCATGCTGGTCAACAAGCTTGGTGATGCTGGTCATGCTGGTTATGTTGGTCAACCAGTATGGTCAAACCGGTCATGTTGGTCAATGTGCTTGGTCTTGCTGGTCATGTTGGTCACGGTTGTCTAGCTTGATCAGGTTTAATCATGCTGGTTGACCAGCTTGGTCATGCTGGTCAGTCAGCTTGGTCGTACTGGTCATGCTGGTCAACAAGCTTGGTGATGCTGGTCATGTTGGACATGTTGGTCAACCAGTATGGTCAAACTGGTCATGTTGGTCAACCAGTATGGTCAAACTGGTCATGTTGGTCAATGCACTTGGTCTTGATGGTCATGTTGGTCAACCAGTATGGTCAAACTGGTCATGTTGGTCAACCAGTTTTGTGATGCTGGTTGCGCTGGTCAACCAGCATGGTCAAGCTTAGTCACAGCGGTTGTCTAGCTTGATGATCAGGTTGATCATAAACACTCAAAAATTGTCACTCTGTTCATAACATGCTCTGCCGCAGCCGTGGTTGAGCTTCACAGTTGTCTTTTAAAAGAGCAACTCTAATAAATTGGGAAAAGAGAGAAATAGGTGTCTTTAAATGCAGATTACTGTAAAAGTGGGCAAATAGCTGTTTCGGAATAGAACCATTCATTATCTTTCCGCAACCTTGTATTAGAAGTGTGTGCTTTGAAGCTCAGCTATATTAGCAGTTCCTTCTCACTGTCGCTGAGTTTGTGATCCTTTTCGTGACATTATTGAAGCAAAGCCGGGCGCAGACAGGTAAAGTTGAATAAACAACTACGACTCCGTAGAGAATAGGAGCGGCGACAATTATTCTACTTGAAGGCAGCTGAAAAAAGAGCCATGCAGAGCTGTAAGAGAGAAAAAATCAATT
Organism: Salminus brasiliensis; assembly: GCF_030463535.1. NCBI lineage: Eukaryota > Metazoa > Chordata > Actinopteri > Characiformes > Bryconidae > Salminus > Salminus brasiliensis. The sequence continues at coordinate 21,423,495 of NC_132888.1, forward strand.
TGTTGGATCCGTCACGCCAGCGTTCGTCTAATGTTTGACGACAGCGTTATGAATGATGCCTTTTTGTGTTGTTAGCGACAGGATTAGCTGAGCAGTCTTAACACTATCAACTACTTACCTGAAGGCAGTCTACAGTGACAAGTGTTCAGCTTTTCTTTATGTGTTTCTTACGGCCTTTACGCATATGAAATGAGGCTGAAGCTTCTTCTGAAGACTTCCTGCTCGTTGTTTTTTCTCGTTCCACCTTAAATGGCCCAGCAGATACATGAAGCCGTCCATCCAGGAATTTGGGATCTTGTAAATGCTAGAATTTGCCAGGCCTCGCAATTATGACCAATCGCCGGGCTATTTTCACGCTAAACATCTAAACCACAAGTGAAGCACTGTTAGCACTCAGCGGTTAGAGCGCCAGACTATCGATAACAAGGTTGTGGGTTCGATTCCCGGGCTTGGCAAGCTGCCACTGTTGGGCCCCTTGAGCAAGGCCCTTTACCCTCTCTGCTCCCCGGGCGCTGGAGTTGGCTGCCCACCGCTCTGGGTGTGTGTACTCACAGTGCACTAGTGTGTGTGTGTGTGTGTGTGTGTGTGTGTGTGTGTGTTCACTACCACAGATGGGTTAAATGCAGAGGACACATTTTGCTGTACAGTGACAAATACGTGCACCTTTATTTATTTTTATATTATTTTATTACACTAAGCATGTTATGATGAATGTGCTGCTAATAGTGCTGTACAATTTTTACACATTGTTTAGCACTGCCCTAGTCGAAGCCTCAGCCTGATTGGCTGGTCACACATCCATGTGCATGCATGCCTTTCTCTGTGTGATGGGAAATGGTGGAGGCTTTTCGAGCACTGTTTTAGACAGCTCGGGTGGTTGATACCTGCTGGTCAGATTACAGATAGAGGATACAGTGGCATGAAAGTCTGGCCACTCCCGGTTAAAGATTAAACATATCTTTAATATTTTAAGTTTTATATATATAACTATTTCATAGTACAGCCACACAGTAAAACAGGGCATCACCAGAATGTCTTGCTATCTTCTTAGAACGTTCCTCTGGCTTGTGAGCATCAAGTACGGTTTAATCTTTAGTCATGTAGTCTGCCTTTATGAACATTAGTGAAAGAATGGGTGGTTCTAAAGAGCTCACGGAACACCAGCATGGTTCTGGTAATAAGAGCCAGCTAAAAGTCAGCTGGTGACATTTCTTCCCTCCTAGATCTTCCAGCATCAACTGTGAGCCATAATATTGAAAAGTGGAAGCGTTTAGGAACCACAACAACTCAGCCATAAAGTGGCAGATCACTTAAAGTCACAGAGCGGGATCAGGGCCGAGTACGGAGCTCAGAGCATAGTGCCGGAACGTCTCAGACAGTCTGCTGACTCAATAACTGCAGAGCTCCAAACCTGTTGGTAGAGCAGCAAAGGGCTCCTGTAGGTGTAATGTGTGGATGTCCCAAAACTTTTGCACATGTAGTTCTACGTAGTAGTTCTATGCATGCACGAGTGGTACTTTTGGGAGAAGGACCACACCCTGAACTCTTCGTCCAGGCCCTCAAGCCCCTTATATAATCCCACTTCTCAGTTGAACAAATGTCACACCCACCTCCAACCCTCACCTCCTTTTCTTCTTTTCTAACCAGACAGTTCCAGCTTTACGCGCAGACCACGGAGCATGGTCCATACTAGCACATTGTATATTATAATACTACATCATCATTAGTTGCAGATATGAAATATTGTGATAATAAAGAACTTCTTGCGATATACATGTGAGTTCACAGCACCCATTCAAACCTGGTACAGTTAAGAAGCAGTGGTCTCAAAGCCGGTGTCGTGACACATCCTGTCCCACCGGATACATCTTATTCCCTCTGACAGCATCTTACAGGGCCATCTTACAGAAGGACCATTTAGGACCCAATACGCTAGCATGCTACTGGTTAGCCAGCCGAGCTGATTCCCCTTTGGATTGTATCAGCTAGCATGCTATTAGTTAGCCAGCCGAGTTGCACCCCCTTATCTAGTGGTATATATATATATATATATATATATATATATATATATATATATATATATATATATTTTTTTTTTTTTTTTTTTTTTTAAGCTTAATTATTTTATTTGGATCTCAATTATCTGCTGATCTTGCACAAGGTTAGCCCGATAGTGGATAGCAGGTGCACAAAAACTAGCTTTAACTGTTGGTATCAGCTTTATATGCCAGTGTAGCAACAACAATATTATATCGTTGAACTTGCTAATAAGTGTTTAACATTTTAAAATGTAATCAAATAAAGTTAAATAGCAATGATTTATCGAGATAAAATAAACCTCTCATTAATGATCAGTAAATATGTTTCCATACATTAAAATCTGGCATATAAGTATGACAGCCGCGTGAAGATGGACAATTAATCACAATGCGATTTATTCTTTTTTGCGATGTGTCACGACACCGGTGTTGCACACAATGTACTGATTTACTGGCTCAACTGGTAATTTCCCTGGTAATTTCCCTGATAATTACCAGGTGTGTTTGAGCAGACAAAAACCTGTACTGGTCTCCAACCTCCGGGACAGGAGTGTGAGACCCCTGCTGTAAAAGGAGCGCTAAGGAGATTTCGCCAGCACGATGTTCAAAATGCATTGAGATGGTTTAGTAGATGTACTGTGAATGTACTGTGCATCTCTAGGCGAAGTCTTGCATGCTTCAGAAAACAACGAATGAATAGGTCTATAGCTCAAGGCTTACCTTTCAGTTTTGCAAAGGCAGGGTTGGCTTTTCATTATTTAGTGTGTTGTAGCGAGTGAGCTTTCTCTGAAGCAGAAAGGGACTGTTCCAGATAAAGCCTTGTCCTAACCTTAAACGGTTAGTGCTGACCCCCATTGGCTATAATTTCGCTCCAGCATTAGGTTTAATATATGTCTGTGAAAAAAAGAAGCACAGTTGTCTGTGATATTTCTTATCTGGTGTAAGGGTCCCTCTACAAACAAGCTATAGCCTGCCTGTGTGCAGTGTGTGAACCAAGCAGGAGCTGTGATATTCACCTTATAAAACAAATGCAAATTTACTTAGATAACTGGGCTTATTTTTTGTTGCTATGGCAACCCGTCGGGTCATGAGTAAGCGTGCTGTAGGTGGACCTGTTGATCTGGGGGTGGGGGGGTGGGGGGTGCCGACGCCGAGGCTCTAATACAGAAGATCCTGTGTGTCTGGAGGGAATGCCTTTTCTTGCTATGCATCTAGACGGTTCTGAACTATAGACACGTTCTGATCCCGGAGGGTTCTAGTACCCGAAAACGGTTCAGTAGAGGAAAGCTTGTTAAGGCTGTACTGAGACGTTTTAAAAATGCTCTTTATATATTTATAGCAGGATTTTCTTGCCAATTCTTACTTGCCAGCATGGCCTTTCCCTATCACAAAAATTTACCAGCACTAGATGGGTAAAAAAAACATGCCAGCAAGGCTGTAGCTTTCCAGCCGCTGCTAACCCAGTGCTATCGTACAGCTGAACATGCTTGCGGAATAAAAGGCGCTAACTGCTAATTCTGTTACAGCAGCTAACAGATGTGCTTATGTTAATTAGCATCATGCTGAGTGACGGGGGCTAAGGGCGGGCCATATTACCCATCTAGAGAACAAGGCCAATTACTCTGTCTTGAACTCCTAGTATGGGGTGTCTGTGTCATTGCTGGTGTCTCCCTGTGATTGGGTCAGTGCTAAGATGGTTGGGCCTATTTAAGTTCTATTATGTTGTATCTATTATTCTATTATGAAGAATATTTAATACTCTGTACCATATGTGCCATAAATGCACACATGCAAGTATGTGCAAAAGTGACAAACTGCATCAGCAGCCTCTACTCTTCTTAGAAGGCTATAAAGTAGATTTTGGAACCTTGCAGTGAGGATTTTTGCAACAGAAGCATTAGTGAGGTCAGGCACTGATGTTCTGATTAGTCCCGGGTCATAAACTCCACTCCAGCTCTGAAAGGCATTGCATGGAGCTCCTCAGAATGCAGTCTCACTGCTGCTCAGTCCAATTCTGGGGGGCTTTATAACCATTTAGCCGATGGCGTTGCCATTGGGAGTTGTAACTTAAGGCTCATGTGCTCATGACAGTTAGTATACCATCCAATGAAAAACGGATCTCCAAAATGGTGATTTTACAGGGTCTTTAAAGGGTCTTTGTAAAATAAGAATTTAGTCCAAGTAATTTAGAGCATTTCTATTGGTCTATTCATGCAGAGTTGTCTACACAGTGTACAGAGCAGCTACAGGGTTCAAAAATGGAGATACATGGTTTTCATTGTATATATACATGTGTGTGTTTTTCAATGGACAGGGCCACCCAGGACCCCTGCATTTATGTATATTGTCACTGTCACGCAAAAACCTCTCATATTTATCTCCATATTGGCAACTTTACAGGAGAAGAAAGAAAAAACGTCCTAAATTTCAATTTAAATAAAAGTTTTATTGGAGTATTTCTATTGGTCCGTTCATCATGATGAATGTAACAAACAACTGTCAGATTCATGTTATATCAAAAAAGCTAGAGAGTAAAAATGAGCATAAAATGAGGATTTACTGGTATATAAGTTAAGATATATGCATGAAGAATGAATGTGTATGCTCATTATTTCGGTTTAAAAAAAAGAAAGAAAGTAAGAAAGAAAGAAAGAAAGAAAGGCAAGTTGCCAAGTTGCCATATTGAAAGTGAAGATGCTGCAGTACATTTCCAGGCCGTATTTGGTGCTTTGAATACATTAGCAAACTAAATGCTGAGACTAATTGTTTGGAACTGGTTATTATAGGATGCCTGCTGCTATTGATATGGACATCCGAGCCTGGAATGCTTCTATATAGGGTTGGGAACTAGGATAAAAAAAAAATGTCCTATCCTTAGTGAGAAGGGATGAATCAAATCACCCTGGTCACCTCCTCGTGCTCGACCATTTCGTTTGGCATTTGACTTGTGATTTACCAAAGCCTTTCCCTGCAATATCCCACAACTAGGCCTCGGGCAAGCCCCAGCTTCTGCCACTACTCTGGAAGACGCCCCAAATCCCTTTCCATCCGGCCACCAATGGGGAGCAGTGCCACTGGCGCTGCACTCAACACCCTACACACACACACACACAGACACACACACACCCTCCCTCGCACTGCACCCTGCTGAGCCGGTAATTGCACTGAGCATGCAGAGGAAAGACTGGGTAATTTTTAAAAGTGATAGACACGAGTTACTCACTATCCCTGTCTTTCTAGGCCTCCACTGACGCTATGCTGTGAGTGACACTCCAAGTGACTATGTGACATCAGCTGTGGTCATGCCAGCTTAACCCCTTAAACTCTATGAGCTCGTCTACAGGTCCAGACTTCAATCCCTCACTCTTATAACACTGCGGGGTTCTCCCACGTATTAATATCGTCTCCATGATGCCCGCAAATTGCATGCAGTATCCTGGAAATGGGAATTCTGTATATTGGGCTTGCTTGCGCATGTTTTCGGAGCGAGTGAGTGAGAAGGAGAGAGTGAGTGAAAGAAGGAGTGAAAGAGGGCGTGACACAGAGAGCATTCTCTCTCTTTTTGCTCAGTAGACCTATCAGTGTTCTTTGTGGGCGGGATTTACAGTTGACCACTCTCATTCATTGTGCAGCAGTTCGGTTTAGTGTAGTAGGGGTAGGGGGTGGTTGCAGTTACTTTTTGGGGGAAGACGGGGGCAGGGTCGTTGCTGGGTGTCTGTGTATCTAACAGAGCAGTGTAGTCATCAGCTAATGTAATGGAACTATGTAAGGTACTATGTAACTGTGTAAAACCGACAGACTGCTGACAACACAAGTATAACATAATTAAGAGGGGCTTCATCACACAGGCAGAGAGAGGCCTTTCAGTAGAAGCCATAGTAACCTGTCAGTTAACTTCCTATTGAGTGATGTAGAAATTAAGTATGTGTTAAGTATGGGTATTAGGTATGTGTCTTGTTTGGGGCAACAAAAATGCTCAGACACAAAGTTTTAAGCAATTTACAACCCTGTTATTTTGCCTCAGAACAGAGGCAACTACTTTTTCTACTTTTGTAGAAAAGTCCTGCTGTTATTGGCTGGTTTACAGCATCGTAACAGCACATAGGAGCCGAATAACACAGCATAGCATAGGTTTGGTTTCAGCACTGAGTATCCATATCTGAGCCATATAGTCAATATGGAAATTAAGCTGCACAAACACCCTGTTTTTAAATTGATAGCTTTTGTGATTTCACAAAAAAATGATGCATTTATATATCTCTTTCTGTTCAGCCTACAGCAGTTTAGACCAATTATTATATTTAGCCCATCCAAGTTAAATAGAGTTTTTCAGCCCAGACTATTTTTTGATAAAGGCGCAACACAGGACAGCCAGCTAGTACAAAAATAATGTACGTATATTTTCCTATATTTTTCTTCAGCAATGAAATTAAAAGGAGCATTAAAGACTGCTTTTTAGTTACTGTGCCAAAATGCAGGCTAGCCAAATAGAACAGAGTTGATGTATGTATAGACTTAATGACTGGCTGATATATGTAAATGCAGTCTGGTTGATACTAAGGGGTAAAGGTTAAGAACTGCTCATGTCAGAATTACCCCTGCTGTGACTTTAACAGCCTCCAGTTTTCAAGTAATTCTTTCCACAAGTGTTTAGAGTATGTCTGTGAGAATTCCCTCCCATCGAATCAAATGAGCATTTGTGAGGTCAGGCACCGATGTTGGACGAGAAGGCTTGGCTCGCAATCAGTGTTTTAGTTCATCCCCAAGGTTTTCAGTGGGGCTGAGGCCAGAATTCCAAGCGTTCCTCCAAACCAAGATTTATGGACCTCACTTTGTGAATTAGGGGAAAATCTTGCTGGAACAGGACATGGCCTTCCCCAGACTGTTGCCACAAAGCTCAGCCCAGCCCAAACCCTGTAAAACACCCCCAGATCCTCACCTGTCCTCAAACAAACTCTTGGTACTGTTGGTAGCTAGTGTTCTCCTGACATCTGCCAAACCCAGATGCGTATAAACCCAGTTACATAGAGTAGTTGCTGTGTTTTGGTCCGGAGTGGTAATGATAGAGACACCATGCTCCCTATTACAGGTGAGTGTACTATCACAGTGATTTTGAAGCTGTTATTGTAAGGTAATGTAGCTTATATTCAATAAACCTGGTCAGTCTTTATTATGGTAAGTTATCACACCCTGTTCCTCTATACTGCAGAGGTGTATCAGTGCATGGGCAGATGCCATCTAGTAGTCAGGATGTGTGAAGAGTGTGTGCTGCGTTTTGGACGGACAGGCCCAGCAGCGCGTCTCCCTCCAGTGACAGAAGCTTGATCTGTGGGCGGCTGTGGCGGGTGGGCAGATGGGGGGGGCAGGCAGAGGAAGAGTGTGTGTGCGCGCATGTGTGTGCGTGTGTATGTGTGCATGCACATGCAGTATGGAAAAACTCTCCACCTCCAGTCAGAGAGACGGGCTGTTAGTCATGGTGCAGCTTCCCTCACTTAACAAACATCAGCACGAGCACCAAAAACCAGCCCGTCTGTCAGAGTTAGTCTGCTGACGCCCGCGGCACATTCAGCTCAGTTAGCAATCAGAGAGAGAGGGAGAGAGATAGAGGGAGAGAGAGAGAGAGAGAGAGAGGAGATTGCAGAGGGAGAGAGAAAGCACAAGAGAGAAACAAAGAGAGCGAGATTTAGCAGAGAGACGCAGGAGAAGAGGGAAAGAGGTAGACAGACAGGCAAAAGAGAGAGTGAGAGTAGCAAAGGAACATTTAGAGGAAAGCAACAGAAAGAGATGAGAGAGAGAGCAGGAATAATAAAAGAGGAAAAGTGAGATGGAGAGAGAGAGAGAGATAGGGCTAGAGAGGAATTTAAGCGAGAGAGATGGGAGAAGAGAGAGAGCGCAGTTATGGAGAAAGAGAAATGGTAAGACAGAGACAGTGAGAGAGATGGGAGGACAGACAGAGTATGAGAGAGAGAGACGCAGAAATTGGATGAGAAAGAGATGGTAAGAGTGATAGTTTAGAATTGTATGAGAGAAATGGTTAGAGGCAGTGAGATAGAGAAAGCGAGAGAGAGAGAGGTGATAAAAGTGTTAGTGAGCGATGGAGTAAGAGTAATAATGAATGAAAGAGAGCGAGAGAAAAATGATGAGAGTGATAGTGAGAGATGGAGAAAGGGTCATAATGACTGAAAGAGAGAGAGAGAGAGAGAGAGAGAGTGAGAGAAAGATGATGAGAGTGAAAGTGAGAGATGGAGAAAGAGTGATAATGAATGAGAAAGAGAGAGTGAGAGAAAGATGATGAGAGTGATAGTGAGAGATGGAGAAAGAGTGATAATGAATTAAAGAGAGAGAGAGTGAGAGAAAGATGATGAGAGTGATAGTGAGAGATGGAGAAAGAGTGATAATGAATTAAATCAGAATCAGAATCAGAATCTCTTTATTTCACCAAGTATGTTACCCATACAAGGAATTTGTCTTGGTGAGAGCAACACGTATGACAAGTAACAAAGAAACACAGAACACAGTCTTAAACTAAAGGAAAATGACACTAAACAATAAATAGGGTAGGGGATAAATTAAAAAAAGTAGAAAGTACTAAAGGTAATAAAGGTAATAAAGAGCTGAAAAATATATTTACAGAAAAGAAAAGAACATCTAAGAGAGAGAGAGTGAGAGAAAGATGATGAGAGTGATAGTGAGAGATGGAGAAAGAGTGATAATGAATGAGAGAGAGAGTGAGAGAAAGATGATGAGAGTGATAGTGAGAGATGGAGAAAGAGTGATAATGAATGAGAGAGAGAGAGTGAGAGAAAGATGATGAGAGTGATAGTGAGAGATGGAGAAAGAGTGATAATGAGTTAAAGAGAGAGAGAGTGAGAGAAAGATGATAAGAGTGATAGTGAGAGATGGAGAAAAAGTGATAATGAATGAGAGAGAGAGAGAGAGAGAGAGTGAGAGAAAGATGATGAGAGTGATAGTGAGAGATGGAGAAAGAGTGATAATGAATTAAAGAGAGAGAGAGAGTGAGAGAAAGATGATGAGAGTGATAGTGAGAGATGGAGAAAGAGTGATAATGAATGAGAGAGAGAGTGAGAGAAAGATGATGAGAGTGATAGTGAGAGATGGAGAAAGAGTGATAATGAATGAGAGAGAGAGAGAGTGAGAGAAAGATGATGAGAGTGATAGTGAGAGATGGAGAAAGAGTGATAATGAATTAAAGAGAGAGAGAGTGAGAGAAAGATGATAAGAGTGATAGTGAGAGATGGAGAAAAAGTGATAATGAATGAGAGAGAGAGAGAGAGAGAGAGAGAGTGAGAGAAAGATGATGAGAGTGATAGTGAGAGATGGAGAAAGAGTGATAATGAATGAAAGAGAGAGAAGGAAAGAGAAGGGGAAAGGGTGCTAGATGAAATGGTACGGGTAGGAGAGAGAGAGCGTGATAGTAAAATGGTAAGAGATAGAGAGATGCTAATGAGATATGGAGAAAGAGTGAAAGTAAGTGAGAGAGAAATTGTAAGTGTGATAGTGATAGAAGTGGAAAGAGTGCTTGTGAAATGGTGAGAGCGAGTGAGAGAGATAGATAGTGAGGGAGAGAGATGGTAAGAGTGATAGGGAAATGGTAAGAGCGAGTGAGTGAGAGATAGATAGTGAGGGAGAGGGTATGAGTGATAGTGAGAGATGAGGAAAGAGTGATAGTGAAATGGTGAGATAGAGAGAGAAATGGTAAGAGTGATAGTGAGAGACAGAGAAAGAGTGATAGTGAAATGGTGAGCTAGAGAGAGAAATGGTAAGAGTGATAGTGAGAGATAGAGAAAGAGTGATAGTGAAATGGTGAGATAGAGAGAGATATGATAAGGGTGATAGTGAGAGATAGAGAAGGAGTGATAGTGAAATGGTGAGATAGAGAGAGATATGGTAAGAGTGATAGTGAGAGATAGAGAAGGAGTGCTAGTGAAATGGTGAGATAGAGAGAGATATGGTAAGTATGATAGTGAGAGATAAAGAAGGAGTGATAGTGAAATGGTGAAAGAAAGAGATGGTAGGAGTGCTAGTGAGAGATGGAGAAGGAGTGCTAGTGAAATGGTGAGATAGAGAGAGATATGGTAAGTATGATAGTGAGAGATAGAGAAGGAGTGATAGTGAAATGGTGAAAGAAAGAGATGGTAGGAGTGCTAGTGAGAGATGGAGAAGGAGTGATAGTGAAATGATAAAATATAGAGTGAGATAGATAGTTAGGGAGAGGGTAAGAGTGATAGTGAAATAGTGAGATAGAGAGAGATGGTAGGAGTGCTAGTGAGAGATGGAGAAGGAGTGATAGTGAAATTGTAAAAGTTAGTGAGGGAGAGATCTGGGGAAATAGTGGTCGAATGGGAGACAGATAGACAGAGAGAAATGGTGAGTGAGATAGTGAGAAAGGCATATACAGATATTGTGTGTGTGTGAGAGAGAGATACAGAATTTGTGTGTACGGGAGAGAGAAAGAGATGGTAAGACTGATAGTGAGAGCGAGAAAGAAAGGGGGAGAGAGAGAGAGAGAGAGCGAGAGATAGAAATGGTGAGAGAGAGAAGCCAAACTCCCAAGAGGATCTTCTATCCACCTGCTTTATTCTCCCAGCGCCGTCATGAATGCAGGGATTTATGCCTATTTGAAATGTCATTCATCAGCGCGGTGTGTTAGCATTAATAACTTCATGAGGAGTGCGCCGGAGCTCATTGTTTTTACAGTGCCACTTCACACATTAAATGCAGCAGAGATATGTCAAGGGTTTCCTGTGTAACTGTGCACATCTAATAGAGCATTCATAGGCAGCTAATGAGTGTACCGCGAGTCAAGGGTAGCGCTATACACAGCGCCACGGTGACACTTCATTTCCGCACCTAACCCACTGACTTTACATAAGGCAGAATAAACGCCAGTGTTTTGCATGGAAGACTCACTTGAACCCGGTGTAGCCGTGGTAGGAGGGAAAGGTGTGTGATGTCGCTGCCAGTTGAAGCTGCTTTCACACCCCACACCCCCCACCCCCCACCTGTCAGAGGAGTGCATAAGCAGGGGTAATGGGCAGACCCCTGGGGAGGAGCGCTTGACGTGCCAGGTGACGATCAAAGCTGGCGCTTCCTGCCTTTCATGGGAGCTTATAGAGATGCGCATCTGGCTCCCTATCTTTAGGCTGAAGCGTGGAAAAACGTCCCACCTACCAGCCCCCTCTATCGCTCCCAGACGCTCTCTCCCGCCTTTATCTGTGATTACATGCATTCAGACGCGGCTGCATGTGTGTATACACATATGCACATGCAGTTGGAGATGTTAAAAGGGAAAAGGAAGGGGCTGTATTCATGAAATGTGCATTTGTCTATTTTAATGTGGCACTAAAGGGAGCATATATAGTATCAAAGGCGTATCGTTAATTTTAGCCGTGGAAGAAAGGTCTGGCATCTCCTGAACCATTTTTTTTAATCTCCATTTTCCATATATTTTGATCTGTGAGGAGACACTAATAGGGTGAGAACTCTGAGAACTTTGGGCTTCAGTTCAAAGCAGCTAGAAGGCCAGAACCCCAAACAACTCCAGAGCAGCTAAGGATCTGTTCTGAGGTCTCGGATTATGTTTGGATGTATGTGAAATATATCTGAAAACAGCAGCATGTAGACTGTGGTTAGGCTTGACATGTTGGAGACATCTGGGAGCAGTATGGCAGTGTCCGCAGGAAGTAGCAGGTTCCAGGGCCAGAGCCCGAATCATGTGGCAAACTGATGCTGGTTTAGTCCAGGGGACATTGAAGGGAGGGGGCAGACGGAGTGAGGCAGAGGAAGTGGAGTGGAGTGGTGGAGCTTGGCTCACAGGGGAGCAGTTCGAAGACACAGATGACAGCTATGCGAGGAGTGATGCATGGGGGCCAAACCATCACATAAAAAAAAGGTGGACAGAGGGCCGAAAGTGAGAGATGAAGAAGAGCCCTTGTGATGGGAAGCAGATGGATTGGAGCCTAGCTCGTCTGGGTAGATGGAGAAATCAAGTAACTGGAGAGCTGTTAGAAAAGGTTTTGTAGTGGGACATTGTCCATAGGGCTGGTACTGGGCAAGCCAGATGAGAAAGCGTAAGCAGGGACCATACGACCTGCAGTGGTAAGTAATGGCTCCAGGTTAAAGTAGCTATGTTAGTTGAGATCCAGGTGATGGAGAATGAGAGAACCCTGGAGCCTTCTAGAGGAGATTTACCAAAGATGATAGCCTAGGGAATGACGAAGCTGGCAGAGGGGCACATTATGGGGGAGAACCTCAAGTCTCAAGGAATGCATGGGTGTGGCCAGAAGGAAGCAGTGGCAGACTGAGAAGGCACAAAGATTTAGAGGCCTGTCCAGCCGTGAGGCTGGCAGCAGAGGCCTAGCTAACATGTCCATGTTATGCCTTAATGGGTAGTACACTGAAGATGAGGCCTAGATGGGACACATGTTAGATTAGGGTGGTAACAAAGTATGTACAATATCCACTTAGAGCCCATGTCCACCTAGAACCCGCATAGCCAACATTCCACCCATGTGAGACCCATGTGAACATGTTCACTTGAGTGGCCAGGGCACCTGGAATGAGTGGCTGAATGGAGTGGAGAGGGAAAATTACTAAAAGGGGAGGGATAGGAAGAATATAGAGAGATGTGAGGAAGGGGGAAACGTGTGATGAAAGCTGATAGAGTGAGATGATTGAGAGAGGGGTTGGGATGATGTGGAGATGGGATTGGGATATAGAAGGTGGGGTAGTGATGCAAGTGGGAGGGTTGGGATAACAGAAGGATGAATTGGGATGATGGAGGCTGGGGTTGACCATGGAACTGGAACAGAGGGGAATGGGGAAGGACACACACGCAGGGATGGGATGAGCAAGGGGTGTGATTGGAAACGGGCAAGACAATTAAATCAGCATCTGAACTGAAACAGGAGACACTGTGTACTACATAGGGTCTGTGTGGACAGGGGTGCAGTAGCACAGTGCTGGGGAACTCAGACAGCTGAGCAGGCACATCTGATTAGCTAGGGTAGCAGAAACGGAGAGAACGGACCTTGGTAAGGGTGTTGAGTGGCATGATTAACACTGATCTTTCCACCCGCTGAACAGGCAAATGGCCAGGGGAGTTCAGGGGAGCCCATATGCAGAGACAAAGGTAGGCAGCATGGGGAAGCAGGTGATCCCGACTACGGGCAACAACATTGTCTCACAGCTGGTATGGGAAACTTGTAAATCTGTAAGCGGTTAGATTGGGAAGAGGAGAAGCTTCAGACATGTACAGTCATGCCCGAAAGTATTCATACCCCTGGCAAAGTTTGACTTAAATTTACTTTTATTTAACCAGAAGTTATATTTTTGCCTTGAAACGACACAGGCATCTCCCAGGAGATAACACGATGATGTACAAGAGGCATCATTGTGGGAAAAAGTATTTCTCAGCTTTTATACACATTTGAACAAAAAGTGGCATGTCCAAAATTATTCATACCCTTTGAAAACTGTCACAGTATATGGGAAAATCCAAAGTTCTATACCATTCCAAATAGTCCAAGCTGTTTTAAAGCATCCTAATTACCCTGATTCATTGGGAACAGCTGTTTTAATCAACTCAACAGGAGAAAAACAGCAGCTCTCTGCAGTTGGTTTGTGGACAGTCATGGCTAAGACAAAGGAGCTCACTAAGGACCTGCGGCTGTGCATTGTGGCCGCTCACAAGTCAGGAAAGGGCTGTAAAGCCATATCAAAATGTTTTCAAGTTCCAGTGGCTACAGTGCAAAGTATTATTAAAAAATACAAGAAGTTCCGCACTGTGGAAAATCTCAGAAGATGTGGTCGGAAGCCAAAAGTGACACCTGTGCTGGCCAGGAGAATAGTGAGAGAGGTGAAGAAAAATCCAAGGATCACCACCAAGGCCATCCTGGTGAATCAGGACTCTGCTGGTGGCGACATCTCAAGGCAGACAGTTCAACGGACACTGCACACTGCTGGGTTCCACGGACGCAGGCCAAGGAGGACACCACTTCTCCAGAAAAGGCACACAAAAGCCCGCTTGACCTTTGCAAATGCTCATCTGGACAAAGAAGAAGACTTCTGGTGTTCTGTTTTGTGGTCAGATGAAACAAAAATTGAATTGTTTGGCCACAATGATGTGTGCACCATTTGGCGTAAAAAAGGAGAAGCCTTCAACCCTAAGAGCACCATCCCCACTGTCAAACATGGTGGTGGGAACCTAATGTTTTGGGGGTGTTTTTCAGCCAATGGACCAGGGAACTTGATCGCAGTAAATGGCACCATGAAAAAAGAGCAATACATCAAGATTCTCAACAACAACATCAGGCAGTCTGCAGAGAAACTTGGCCTTGGGAACCGGTGGACATTTTAGCACGACAACGACCCAAAACACACAGCCAAAGTGGTGAAGAAATGGTTAGCAGACAAAAACATTAATGTTTTGCAGTGGCCCAGCCAGAGTCCTGACTTGAATCCAATTGAGAATCTGTGGAGGGAGCTAAAGATCAGGGTGATGGCAAGGAGACCCTCGAACCTCAAAGAGTTGGAGCTCATCACTAAAGATGAATGGGCAAAAATACCAGTGGAGACATGCAAAAAGCTGGTCAGCAATTACAGGAAGCGTTTGATTGCTGTAATAGCCAATAAAGGCTTTTCTATTAATTATTGAGAAGGGTATGAATAATTTTAGACATGCCACTTTTTGTTTAAATGTGTATAAAAGCTGAGAAATATTTTTTCCCACAATGATGCCTCTTGTACATCATCGTGTTATCTCCTGGGAGATGCCTGTGTCATTTCCAGGCAAAAATATAATTTCTGGTTAAATAAAAGTAAATTTAAGTCAAACTTTGACAGGGGTATGAATACTTTCGGGCATGACTGTAAGTGTTTTTATACACCAAGTTTTTCCTTCTCTAAAGTTGCTAAAGGCTTTATTCAGAAAATATGACATTTTAACCTATAAGAATAGAACCTGAGATTCAGCCTAGACCAGCATAGTGTGGTGCTGGTGTGATGCAGGTTGACCAACGCAGCAAAACACAGCATATCTCATAGCTGTTGTGCAAAAACCTGCTTTTTTCACTTCCATAGTTTTTACTTTTTGACATTTTTTGAATCAGTTATTTATTACGCTGTCAAAAGTGTGTTCAAGATGGCCTGGTGCTGTTTGACCATTTTTTTTCAGTGTTCAAAATATAGCATGTGCTGGCGACGTGTGAAAGAAAACCTTAGCCACCACACAATCACGATCATACCAACACCACACACTCTAACATGCCACTAACCCATCGGTGTCATGAAAAATGCTCCCGCACTCCCTTCAGCATCAGAATCTAAGAATCTAAGAAACAGAATCTTCGCTATGTTTGACTAGACACGCACTCAGACTGCTAACACAGATTCAAAAGAAGGAAATGTAACTAAGGGAAGATAAATGTAGGAAATAGAAAGACTAGAAAAACTAGACAAGGAAGTGGGCTACATATATAAAAATGTACTGTGAAAGAAGCTAACATAGCGTCCAGTGATTTACATTTACGGCATTTAGCAGACACTCTTATCCAGAGCGATATACAAAAGGGCTTCACTGTTTACCCAAGAATAACTAGTTTAAATAGGCTAAATATTCAAAGATATCTCTAAGTTTAGACTCTACTAAACACAAGTCAATAAGGTGACCACTCTACTATTTGCCCAAGTACTCTTGGAAGACAGTTCGTTTGAAGACAGCGAGCGACTCTGCTGTTCGGACACCCAGGGGAAGCTCGTTCCACCACTTAGGTGGAGGACAGAAAAAAGCCTGGACGCTTCTCTTCCATGGATTATAAGGGATGGCGGGTCAAGCAGAGTTATACTTGAAGCTGGAAGGGCTCTTGGTACAGATTGGCTTTTGACCATTGTGATGTTCTGATTAGCTGTAGTGTTAACCTGTTAGCTTGCTTGAAGAGGCCACCTCTTTTTACTTACACTTTTCCTTAGCTATTTTTGACTAAATATTGTTGCGCTAATGGGTTTGCCTCTTAAAACCAGTGCTATCACATTTTAACCGGTTGACGCATGCTAACCCTGCAGATGTTCAGGCCCTTTCCTGCATGCTACTGCTGGGGAGCATCCCAGCAGCAATAAGTATTTTATGCTTGACAGTAGTGCTTTGAAGGGAAGAATCTTCTAAAAGTTTAGAAATAAGGAATGTATGATGGGATTGTACCACTATTTAAGTAAATAGGGCACTTGTATTATGCATGTAAATTACAGGCTTAAAAGAAATGATTATTTGGACTAAGCATGTTAGGTATGAAACATTAAACTGAAATCTGCTATTTTTCTGTGGTTATTTCTGGAAAAGAATAGAGGATTCCAGATTCACAGAAGGCAGCACTGTAATCTAAAAAGTAAAGGCCAAGGTTTGGCTCGGAGGCTTCTTGAGAGAATTTATGTAAATTTTATATTCATGTTTTGTTAACTGTATCCATAATTTGGTGATGCTTCAGTTTAGACTCGAGTAGCTCCTCAGCAATTATTCAACAATGAATTTTAAAGTGTTTGCAGAAAATATATTCCCCTGGCTCACCTCTGAAGAGATGACTGATAGGGGTATGACTGGTTGCTGGTGTGTACTCATGAGGAGCATCTTTGAATGTGTGCTGTGCAGCTATGAAGAGATTACACAGAATAAGATATAGGTGTGAGCCAGCGTGTCGGTAGAGTGTGTAACCTGTAGGTCACAGTTTGAAATTCAGCGAGTTTGAGCAGCAGTGTGTCAACTACTCAACTACTGAAGCATCCCAGATACATCCATGCTCACACTTACAGTGGATAGTTGGAAAAAACAACACCACTCTCTTATCTTTACATGCGTATCTGTAGTTGCCTCACACTGTGCTGCACTGCTGGATCTGCTGATTATTTGATGATTTGATGAGCCTTGAATCAGGAGAGTGAAATTATGCTTAGTGCTGGAAAAGGGAGAGTCTGAAAAGCGTCAGTTAGCGATCACAGTGAGACAATAGCACTGTGTAGATTCATATTAATTTAGACGAGACACAGACAGTGACCGGGCCTTAGATTGACCCCACAATCCCAGGCCAGAGTGACACACAGTGACCGTAACAGCCTGTCTTGTGGGAAGTTTGCCATTGCGGACCACTCTCTGGGATGGAACGGGAGGGCGGACTCAGAGAATATTTTTGGCTTGGAGTCCGGGTGGGCTTTCTTGTCATCTGTACGTGAAGCTGGGAGTGATGGAAGAAAGGGAGGAGACGTTGTGAAGGTGGGTGCGATGTTTGTTCAACACAGAGTTGAACTAAGAACTATTCTGTGCTTCCTTCAGGAAATGAAACTTTTCTGGTTACGTTTGTAGAAATAATGAAAGAATTATAACATCAGTAATATGAAAAACAAAATTGACAAAACAAGGATAATTAATACCCAGACTTTATCATACATTTAATGTGGAGATATGTTTTCAAAAAATAGTATAAATATTTTTTTTTGTTGTTTAATATTAAATACATTTTTTAAACCACAGCAGAAGGCAAGTGATTATCCATGATAACAACTATAACATCTGTAGACTGTAGATGTTATATATAATATATTGTATTATATTTTGTTATTTTATATTTATTATATTTTATTATATTTTTTCTTCTTCGTCTTCTTCTTATTATTATTATTATTATTATTATTATTATTAATCACTATTGCTTATATAGTATATAGCTATATAGCTTATATAGACTTATATTTATATCAACTCTACATGTTATTATTATATAGAAAATGTACATACATTGTTAATATGGCAAGTGAACTGACACTAATATCCATGATAACTACTTTAAAAACTCTAGACTTGTAAGTTAATAAGCAGTCATACAGAATACCCTTCTAGCCTTTTTTTACAGGCCTGACAGATAGAAAACAAGTTAGTTCAGCAGTTCTTTCCATGCTTTGTGTTTCTATGTAAGTAATAAAGCCTGGGAGGCGTTTTTTGCAGAAGTTGTGATTTCTGCTCAGCAATAACGATGAGCTCGGGTTATAAAGCATTCTTTTGCATTAATCGTGACAGTACATGTGACTATATCCAGTGTAAGTCAAGACAAAAGTTAAAGGTTTTAGGGACCCTAAGGCAAATACATGTTTTAATGTCATCATCAAGTGCATACAAGATCTAAGTATAGCGAGCGAACATAAGTACAAAATTACATCGCATAGAAAACAAGGCAGACGCTCATTTATGCCCATGAGATATAAGCTTTTTTTTAAAAAAGCACTGCGTAGTGATCAGAAGTGAGGCGGTCTGACGTAAAGCACTTACAAAACGGGCTTTAAACCCTCATTTTAATGGCGCAGCTTTATCTAAGCCATACTACTACTTCCCAGTCCCTTGCAGGGATGTGGGGCCAGATGGAGGTTAAATACGAGCTGCGCTTCAGGCTTCTCGCCAGTCAAATGTGATTGCTGTGAGGAGCAAATTAACAACAAATTAGTAAGCGGGGTGGGTAATTAAAGCGTCAATCAATAAGACATACTTTACAGTGCTGGCAGGTAAAACAGCGTATAGACTAACGAAGAAACTTGCATGAAGTGTGGATTCGATTTTAGAAGTGCATTCTTTAGAAGCGCTTCTGCAGCCGGCCAGTCGAACCCGTAGCTCGATACGACCTGAACGAGATAACCTAAATATAGATATTTACAATACAATGCAGTTTGTAATTCACTTCAGTCTTTAGGAGTTGGGTGGAAGCTTTGACATCGCTTGCTCAGTGGTTCTTTGGTTAGCAGCAACAAAAAAGGCTCAGTTGGAGTTGCTACCGACCAGAACCAAAGACAAAGCGTCGGATTTCTCACTAATCTATCTCACGTCTCCGAGTTCCACCTTTTGCGGCCCTTCAAGATTATGTTAGAGTATGACTTTCAGCTTTAACCTCTTGAGACCCTGCATCCTCATATGGGGACATTACATTTCTGCTTCTCTGCACCATGATACTTCATTTTTTAAAAACTTTTCCCCCTTCGTTTTTAGCAAAAATGACTTCCTGTACAAAGAGTAAGTTTACTTTGTATACTTGTTAGGTCCTACTAATCCCGCATAGGATAAATTAAAAATCACACCAAGCAAAAAGCTCAGGAGCTTAATTCATGAAATTGAACACAAATATTGCTTTAACTGTTTACAATTTACAGCTATTTTTTTTATTTACTTTCACAGACCTGAAAGTAATTGGACAATCAACTGACAAGCAGTTTCATGGCCAGTTACAGATTGTTTCCATTAATTCATCACAAATTGAGGAGATTAAAGGTCTGGGGCACTGTGGTTTGATATGTTTGATATAGTGAAGTTGCGACCAGACCCAGATAGGTTGTACCCAGACCCAGAGCATCACCCAGCGTCAGGTCCTGCTGTGCAAGTCGGCTTGCTGTTGACCTTACAGTAAGATGCTGAACTGCTGTTCTCGTTGGGCGTTTTTAAAGCTTGACTGTGGCACGGACGTAATTGAAAGTGTTCCTTCTTGATTCAGAAGGAGCACCTTGATTGGAATGGCATTGATTTCAGGTCTTGCAGTGAATGGCATTTTCAGGTGATGAGTGCTGTTTTTTTTTTTTTTTTTTTTTTTTTTAAGCATGAGAGTTTTTCAAGGTGAATCATTCGAAGGAGGGCAGCTGCAAATGCCGTCATCACCCTGGATGTTTGGAGAGCGGCGTGCGATCACACGACGAAAATGTCAAATGATTAACTGTCATTTGTCCCTTCATTATGGAAGCAACCGGTCTGCAGAACATCGCTGGTGCTTGATTTATAGAATGCCCGCTCCAAACGTCCATTCATAATTCACCGCAATTTATAATTCACGCATGAGCCGGTGTACAAAATATTAAATATTCATCCATGTCCAGCTCAGGGCCTCTGAGGAATGTTCTCCTGAATACAGTAAAAATGGCTGTCTGTGTTAAGGGAGAAAATGCCATTTCGTCAATGAATGAACGCTGTTCATTTGCTCAGCATGCTCTTCAAACAGTTTACTGTTGACTCCTGCGGAGATTTCAGAATCCCACCACGAGATGCGGAGAGCAGTGGTTTCCCATCATTCCCATAATCGCTTGGCCCTTAGAGCCTGCATTTTCTCTTAGGCCCATTCATGACAGGCATTTAAAGCAGCAATTAGGAGCATGCCACGGCAAATACTATGCATAGTATTGAGAGTAGCAGCCTAATGTAGTCCATCTGCTGCGCTGCTGCGGCGTAGAGGGTGGCAAGTTCGTCATCGGGACACGGCAGCTGAAGCTTTCTTGGTTCAGATCCAGAGTAGGTGCCAAGGATGTTGAGGCAGCGTGGCAGCTAGTGCTGGGTGATACATGCTGGTAGACACGTACTGGTGTCAGGATTTCAGAATTGGAACCGGTACGTTTACAGTAAGTGTGTCTCTGGTTAAAGTGATATGCAAACCGGCTCATATACAGCAACCCATTTCCTGTGGTGCAGCATTGTTTGTATTCTATTCAAATGATAATTCCTGCCAGGAAAATCACATTTATCACATTTTCCATGCTTTTCTACTCATTTTCTTTTACAAGACGAAGACCCACTATGTTGGCCATTGTTGTCACATATTGTTATGAGGTCTTTGTGGCCAAAACTCTTTGCAAGTGTCGTATGGACAAATACCATGATATATTATTAAGAGCAAACAGCAAGCAGGCTAATGTAACTGATGTTAGCTAGGTTGTGGGTTAGCCAACTGTTGCTACAGGTCCTGCTGAGAAGCTAAATTAGCTAAAGTTTTAGCTTAATAGACTGTCCATTGTCCAAATTCCATATAGATGAGGCAGTGTACATAATATTCATCCATGTCCATCTTTGCCCTTACTGTATTGAGTTCTCCTCAATACAGTAAAAATGTTGGTGTGTGTTTAGAAAGAAAATGTCATCCCACTAATTAACTTGTGTGTGGGTTAGCACACTAACCATCTCCATCATTAGCTATCACATATTTAAGCAAACCTATTGGTTCAGTGAAACCCACCTGTTAAGCAGACACAGAGCAACCTCCTCATCCCTTTTCATGCCTTTCAACTTACTGAGGCCTTTCCACCATTGAAATCTCCTCTTTGGCTGTGTCTCAGCCATCAGTTGTTCTTGACAATGAATACCAGATCATCAGTCTGGTACAGTCATCTCTCAACAATCATAGTAATCAGTATAAGTGCTTTGTTGCTTCAGTGAGCTGTGAATAAACTTACACGCTCAGCTAGCGAAAAAAACATATAGTATCCATTGGATTCTGATGGCGACTAAGCGGGTAAAATCACAGCCGGTTAGTCTCCTGGACATTTTAAAACATGCATATATCTACGATCTTGAGTCCCTTTCTCATATCTTAGCAGTAACGTTAACCAATTTATATATATAAAAAGAAATTGATTATTATTTTTAAATAATTGAATATCCAAGGTTAACCATATATCAAGCATGAATTCAGTATTCAATATTCAATTAATTCAATCATCTTTAGAAACCATAGAATGGCATTCATTTACCAGGGGTGATGGAGACCTGTAGTCATGGACAGATGCTAAAGATAACTTCATTGACCTTCTCCTCATTCTTGCTGTTGCCGTGTGGATGCTCTTGCATAAACAGCTTTTCTAGTCTTGGGCTTTTGAAAGTTATTCCAAGAGAAACAGCAGGATACAGCCCCACCTCTGAGCGTGAATCGACCCGAAAGAGGTCTTTTAGACGACGCTATCAGCGAAGTAACGGCTGCAGACATGAACAGCGCCGGTTGAGCTACCTTGGAAAACGTGCAATTTTAGTATTTATAGGCAAAGCTGCCATATTAAAACAGCAGATGGGAAATTTCGATAGGCTAAAAGCACCATATCAGATAACGCTCCCAGCAAAAGTATAGGCAAAGGTAAAGCTAAGTAATAGAGATGATAAGGAATCATTCTGTATTACATTTAATTTGATTTGCAGTGTAAACTTTTGATTACTAGCTAATACATCTTTTTAACAGAAAACACACGAAAAGCTGTGGCTTTTACTTAAAAATTGGGCAAAAAAGGGCACTGTGGCACAAAGGAATACGGCAAAACGCTGGAAAACTGGACTGCACATTTGTTTCGGTTTGACCAGAAACATGATAACTTGCCTACAGAAACCGACGGAAGGGAGGTCCATCATAACCTAAGCCTTGTGTTGTTTATACAGCAATTAAAGCACATTACAATTCCACATAGTGATCTGTTCTGCAATGCCTATCCACAATGGCACGCACCAGGTTTAAAGACGAGAAGCCTATTAATATAGCTTGCCAGATATCGCTAACAGCTATAACTTTAGTGTTTTTTGTCCCTTGTTGTTAACATGGTATTTAAAGTCTGGACCTGTGTCAGTGAACCTACTGCAATTGCCTTTGAATGGTTATAAAGGTGTACACTGTAAATCTGAAGTTTTTTATAGAGTTTCCCAAACCTGATCCTAGAATACCCACTGCACCTCGCATTTCAGCAATCTCCCCGCTCCAACACACCCATGTTAACCTCTATTAATCCCTTTTATCCGTTTTAATTAGCTGATGAGTTGAGTCAGGCGTGTTGGGAGCTGGGAAAACACTAAAATGTGCAGGGCAGGGGTTTTGAGAACCAGTGTTCTATTCATTGGTTTCTAAATGAGGGTTACAATCGACAGATGTAGGCCAACCTCGGTGCACTTTTAGCCTAGCCCCTACTGGGGCCTCATATAGACGCATGCTAAGTGGTGAGTACAGTGAGTGCGCCGTCACACAGACACCAGACAAATAAGGCCACATTACCAGCGATGTTTCCATCACCGAACGCATTTGTGCTTCCCCCTCCATTCCCGGCTGATTGATAGCTGTGATTTGATTGAGAGAAGGGGAACGGCAAATTGAAAAATGGCGGCCGCAGATTGAAAACTCGGCGTGGATTGTAAACTGCGGAAACAAAAGGGTGCGCCGTCCTATTTTTTAGCCCGCGCGAAAACGCAGCAGGTGCTTTTGACAGGTGTCTGATTGCGCTCCCCAGCAGACATTAAAATAGCAAACAAATTGATGCAGTTTTTGTGGGTTGGTGGTGAATGGAGGTGAGGCTGACGGATACCGTCACCCAGGGATATGATCGCCAGGCACAGTGACTGAATAGCACAGGTGGTGTGCAGAGACGGGTGGCAAGACACACTTTCGCCGTCTCGTCCAGACAGGCCTGAAATGAAGGAAATTAATCACCTGAGTAATTTACTGTAGGACTGTGATAAGGTTAATGTCTTTTATAGAAAGTTTACAGTCATATTTATGCCAATTAATGCACATTAAAATCACTGCTACCACACGTCATGTAGTAGTGCATATTAACTAGATTTGTGGCACTTTCTAGGTGAGAGAGAACAGATACTGTGGAGTGTCACAAAACACTGTATCAGTACTAAAGCCCATTATGTTGTTCTGTCAATCCAGTGACTATACATAGGCTGCATCTCAAAGGTGGTGTTTTTACCCACGGTCAGTTGCTAAAGATAACTTCCTCATTGACGTTCTCCTCATTCTTGCTGTTAACATCTGCTCCAAGCCGCATGGATGCTCTTGCATAAACAGCTTCTCTAATCTTAGGCATTTCAAAGTTATTCCAAGAAAAACGGCAGGATACAGCACCACCTCTGAGCATGAATCAACCCGAAGGAGTCTTTTAGACTGGGCTACCTTGGCAAAGCATGCAAACGTACTGTCTATTTATAGGTAAAGCTGCCTTAATAAAACAGCAGATTGAGTATTTTAACAGGCTAAAAGCACCATATCCGAATAGGCAGGATAGATTCGATAGCAAATAATAACAGTAAGCTAAGACTGTCAAATTAAAGCATTGTTTTTTGCTCCGGGGCTCCCCCTACAGGTGGGGAGTGTAATTCACTTTTGCACCACTGCCATAAATACAAATCATGCTTTGAGCTCTCCCTCATGGACAGCTGTACACTGAGTTATAAAGAACCAGCATCTGACATGAAATAAGCATCTGGGCCGAGTCATATTACAGGATTCTGTGCAAACATGACTCGGGAATGTAGTGTTAAACAGTTCTTGTGAAATGTAACATAATGCAGTAGCTGGTGCGTCGAGCCATTGCCGAGTAGTAATGACAGAGAAGGCATTCTCCCGATTACAAGTCAGTGTGCCATCAAAATGATCCTCAAGCTGCTATTTAAAGTACAATTGCTACATAATGCTAAGGCCTAGTGAAAATTTGACAGACCAAAAAATGACATGAAACCTTCACACCTCAAGTCTGATGCATTTTTTTGCCATTTGTGCTCTGTAAACAGGGCTAGAAAC
Source organism: Salminus brasiliensis (assembly GCF_030463535.1). NCBI lineage: Eukaryota > Metazoa > Chordata > Actinopteri > Characiformes > Bryconidae > Salminus > Salminus brasiliensis. The sequence continues at coordinate 21,447,895 of NC_132888.1, forward strand.
TCCATAGCTCTCATAAATGTACCCTCTTTTTCTCTGCTCCATGTCCGCTTTTGCCCTCTCTAATTTCCCTCCTCCACACAGGTGCTCATTAGCGAGGGATAGGTATAGTTCTTGGTTATTTGACTAGAATGCCTAGCCCTAGACAAACCGAACCTCAGCATTTTTAGAGTCGTTGTGTTTTTCTTATCATAGACACTGCTACGGAAAAGATGAGCGGTTTGCCACTGCCTGGATGCTTATTTGTTTGGTTAATAACGAAGCTCTGATTGGTCAGCCTGATTTTACTGCATCTTATTTTATCGCAACATTTACGCAGCATCAGTTTCAGACTGTGTGAAATCCAAACATCTGTCTGATTTCAGTAGCATTGGTGATACTAATATGGTCGCAATGTTGTTGTGCATCCCTATGAATTATACTACTATACAATTATTACTAATTGATAGGAATGCACAACAACATTGGGACCATATCAGTTTAGATTTGACCGATATTTCAGACTGATATTTGACGATGTATTTATTAATCTCTAGAAAAGCGTAGGTGATTCAGATGATGCTGGACTAAAATATCTGCATTTGATTTTTTTCACCACATCTGTAACCATATACAAATACATGTTTATCTCTAATGCTAATTTATGTAGATTTAGAGTAGTTCATGTGTCAGCATTGGCAGATACCGGATATGGGATCTCAGCTTCGGCCCACTGCCCTACTGCAACACCGTTTTTTCCAAAGCCAGTTTCTAAATGTAGCTTTACAATTGACAATGACAGCCTCTGCTGATTGCATATCGTTGGCAGGAGCTGTACCGTATCATAGCACTGCTTGAAATATTGGCAAATATCAAATCTTAATGTGGCATCTACCAAATCAAACATATTCAAACAGTGACCTCAGTATCTATAATAGTATCTGTAACAAAAAGCATCTGTAGTAACAGCACATTTTGACACTGCCTTTCTAATCTGGGTAGCGCACTTTATCGGGCTGGTGCAGGGTGATGGATAAGATCACAGGAGGATTGAGTGCAGCTTTAGCGGCCGCTCCTTGTCCTGAGTGCCACTGGCCCCTGCTGAGAGGATGACATCTCTGGCAGCTCTCTTCACCCTGATGTCCTCGTTATCCCGCTCTCTGTCTCTCTCTCCCTCCCCTGACCCAACAACGTCCTCCCTCACCCGCCAACCTGAGCCTTCTGATCTGTTTGCATAGTGCGAGAACCGTAGCGTCGCGTTTTCTCAGGCACGTGCAGCATAACGGATCATTAAATCATCATCCAAAACTCGGAGACGGCGTTAGATGGGTTAGAGTACAAAACGCTTCTTCATTAGCATGACGCAGTGGCCCGAAGCAGCTCTCTCCAATGGCCCGAGATTCTTTGAAACGTGCGTACAGCAGCTTCACAAAAGCCCATTGGCTATCGCATCTAAATTCAGAGCGCTGTGCGTTCGTCTGGTTAGTGCGGGGTCAGGCACTCCGGAACGGTTTTCCACGTTCAAAGTGATTGTTCACACTTCGCCAGTAGGTGTGGATGCGGCAGGGCATGGAGGCTTCCTTCTCCACTCTGCTCTAGCACACAGCATTTACAAATGTCTCTTTAGCATATTGAATGTGACATGGCACGACTGCTGGCAGCTCCATTTGTGCTTTTATTTGTTTCTCCCGATATAATTACATGCTCGCTGGCTCTTAAAGACACATTTGATACTGGAGAAGAGAGGATATGGCGGGATTGACTGCGATACTAATCGCGAGATCTCCCTGGCTGTAGGAGGGCACATGACTTTTTGAGATGTTTGGACTGATGCCCTGCTGCTATGTAAATAAGGTTACCACAATGTTGTCTCCCAGTGTTGTCCGCTAACTGAAGCACTTTTCGAGCTGGATTGGTTTTTGTGGAGGAGGTTGTGTAATGTAATTTGTAAGGGATTTGACTGGTTGATTCCTACAGGATAAAGTATGTGTGTAATTTCCCCCAAATTAGCAGTGATTGCTTAGCTGCAGTCATCAGCATTCACCACTCTCAATAAAAATAGAGTGATTGTTTGCAAGTTTTGTTACCCCATTACTTTAAAGTTCAGTGAGAACAGAACTACTTTTATTGAAAGTAGAGCTCTACAGGGGCCTCTGCAGGGTTTGTAACTACTCCAGTGATTATAACTCCATGGTAATTCATTTTAATAATGATTAATTCAATAACCAGTGGAAGTCAAAAATTGGTCAGGTGCAAAGGACTTTTGTCCAAAAACCTTTGGCTAAATGATGGAATTCTAATGTAACAGAGTTGTGTAGGGGGCTAAAACTTTTGGCTAAAATGTATGTATGTTGTAGCTGAGTGGTTGCTGCGTGATTGCTTTATCCCAGGTGGTTGCTATGATGTTCCTAAGTGTTTGCTAGGTGATTCACATAGAGTTGTGATGTGGTTGCATGGTGTTGCTATGGTGTGGCAAAGTGGTTGGTAGGTGGTTGCTTTGGTATCCCATGGTGTTGCAAAGTGTTTGGTAGATGGTAAAGGTGCACGTATTTGTACAGTGTACACTGCGAAATGTGTCCTTCGCATTTAACCCATCTGTGGTAGTGAACACACACACTAGTGAACTTGGGGCAGTAAGTACACACACACCCAGAGCGGTGGGCAGCCAACTCCAGCGCCCGGGGAGCAGAGAGGTTAAAGGGCCACTGTGTGTTCAAGGGCCCAACAGTGGCAGCTTGCTATTGCCGAGCCCGGGAATCGAACCCACAACCCTGTTATCGATAGCCTGCCGCTCTAACCGCTGAGCCACCACTGGCTGCCGCACCATAGCAGCCACCTGGGATACAATAGCAAAGTGGTTGGTAGGTGGTTGCTATGGTATCCTGGAGGGTGCTATGGTGCTGCTAAGCGGTTGCTATGTTATTATGGGTGGTTGCTATGATGTTGCAATGGTATCCCAGGGGCTTGCTATGAAGTTGCAAAAAGGTTACTAAGTGGTTGCTATGGTGTTGGCTAACAAATGTGTTTGGCTAACAGATCTATGTCCACAAGCTTTTGGCCAAAATGTACATATGGTGGTTGTGGTCTGGTATCCCCAGTAACTACTATGTTGTTACTAAGCGGTTGCTAAGCAGTTGGCTAACAAATACAGTATGTTTGGATAACAGAGCTGTGTCCACAAGCAGTTGCTAGGTTGTTGCCATGGTGGTTGCTAAGCCATTGCTATGTTTTATGCTAGTACTTTTGTAAATACGTTGAATGCAGTGAACTGCAGATACCTTTGGCCAATAGTTCTCAAACTTTGGGCTACAATGTGGTCAGAAGGTCAAAATACGACTCAGACTGTGAGAAAGGCAGCAGTTTTGAACCGGGTTGTTTTGGTAGGCAGAACAGGATAAAATACAGCGTGCTGCTTGTACGGGGGGTCAGGGATGATCTTCATGGCTGTGTTTTGCTGTCTGTTTGTGATGGAGTGATTCAGTTGAATGGAGGGGGGGCATCTATGATGATCTCGGATGGCTTGTTGACAATGCACAGGAGATTATTGGTTATGCAGGCTACAGTGGCAGACTGTTGTGGTGGAAATGCTGTCTGTGTTCACCAGATGGAAAGCAGGTAATGCCTTTGTTTTTGGGTTTGTCTAAGTAATCTCACCTGGGCTTTTCTTGACTATGTGGCCTGCACTGATGTTCCACATAAGACCCTATGCATATGGTAGAGCCTAGAAAGCTGAATGAGTTAGTGATGGGGAGCCAGCAGGAATGAGTTTGAGGGATTTGTGTTATTCTAAGCCTAAAGTCAATGATTTATTTTGTGTGGTAAATGTGAGAGGTTGATCTGATGACGATATTGAGTAAGAGATAAGGTCCATGATGGGTTTGTCTCCAGTGTATTTACAGATGTTGAGGAGGCTGAGGTGGGATGTGACATTGTTTGCTATAACCATGGTGAAAGGACCCAGCCCTTTAGGGCTCAGGGACTGTGATGTAATTCACTCTGGATCTGTATAGTTATTAAACTATAGACTTGTTGCAAGACAGATGCAAGACAGTTGGGTTGGGAGGGGATATTCATAGACCCAGAAAGATTCAGAGTTTATTGGTATTTAATTTAATATATTCTTCCTTCTACCAGTGAAATGTTTCCTGTGTCACTGGATGCAACACAAGCCCATTCTCCAATAACCAATCCATTCCACTGTTTAAAGCAACAATATGTAGAGTCATTACCAAATATTACAGCTTTAAAATCATTGTGATGCTCCACTGACCTGTAGTAGAGAGAACAGTGTCGCTGTCATTGCTGGTTAGGGTTAGGGCAAGGGGCTAGGGTTAGGGGCTAGAGTTAAGGTTAGGGGCTAGGGTTAGGGTTATGTTAGTTAGGGTTAGGTTAGGGGCTATGGTTAGGTTAGGGTTTGGGACTAGAGTTAGGGTTAGGGGCTAGAGTTAGGGTTAGGGGCTAGAGTTAAGGTTAGGGGCTAGTGTTAGGGTTTAGGGTTAAGTTAGTTAGGGTTCAGTTAGGATTAGGGATATGCTAGTTAGGGTTTAGGGTTAAGCTAGTTAGGGTTATGGTTAGATTAGTTAAGGTTTAGGGTTGGGGCTAGGGTTAGGGTTATGTTAGGGTTTAGGGTTCAGGTTAGGGTTAGTGTTAGGTTAGTTAGGGTTAGGGTTAGTGTTGTGTTAGTTAGGGTTGGTGGTAGAAATTAGGGGCTAGAGTTAATGTTAGTTTAGTTAGGGTTAGATTGGTTAGGTTAGGGTTAGGTTAGTTAAGGTAAGGTTGGTTAGGTTAGTAAGGGTTAGGCCCTGCATGTTCCTAGAGATACAGCTGGAAGCATAGAAAACATCATGCCTTCGGTGAGGAAACTGAAGCTTGGGTATCATTAGACCTTCCAGCAGGACATAGATTCCAAGCAGATCCTAAAGCTTAATTTCAAATGACCAGGAGGATTCTGGTGTGGTCGTCTAACCTAAACTGTATAAAAAATCTGTTGTGGGATTTGAAGAAGATGGTTGCTGCAGCAAACCCAAGAATTTTAGTGAACTGGAAGCCATTGCTCTCGAGGAATGGGCTAAGATTCTTCAGGAACACTGCCACTGCCATTTGGAGAAAGCACTGAAAGTTGGTCAACTTTGCTAACGAACCTAATCTGGGGGTTGAATCATTTCGATTGCAACTGTAGTGCATGGACACGTGGACAAAATTGTTGGTACCCCTCGGGTAATGAAAGAAAAACCCACAATGGTCACAGAAATGACTTGAATCTGACAAAAGTAATAATATATAAAAATTCTATGAAAATGAACAAATGAAAATCCAACATTGATTTTGAACCATGGAGGAGGCTCTGTTATGTTCTGGGGCTGCTTTGCTGCATCTGGTACAGGGTGTCTTGATTCTGTGCAGGGTACAATAAAATCTCAAGACTATCAAGGGATTCTAGAGAGAAATGTGCTGCCCAGTGTCAGAAAGCTTGATCTCAGTCGCAGGTCATGGGTCTTGCAACAGGATAATGACCCAAAACACAGCTAAAAACATCCAAGAATGGCTAAGAGGAAAACACTGGACTATTCTGAAGTGGCCTTCTATGAGCCCTGACCTAAATCCTATTGAGCATCTTTGGAAGGAGCTGAAACATGCCGTCTGGAAAAGGCACCCTTCATACCTAAGGCAACTGGACCAGTTTGCTCATGAGGAGTGGGCCAAAATACCTGCTGAGAGGTGCAGAAGTCTCATTGACAGTTATAACAAAATAACATAACAAAATATTAGGTTAAGGGTACCATCATTTCTTTCCAGGCCTGTTTCATGAGTTTATTTATTTTTATAATTCTATTGAAGCACGGTTGAAAAGCAATGTCTGACTTTCATTGGTTAATTTTCATAGCATTTTTATTTCATATTACTTTTGTCAGATTCAAGTTATTTCTGTGACCATTGTGGGTTTTTCTTTCATTAACTGAATGATACAAACAATTTTGTCCATGTGTGTACATGCTGGCAGGAGAACATTAAAGGCCCTGTTCTGAACATCTGACCTACCAGACGATTATGATTGGCTGAAATTTCTCCAAATTGAAGGGAGATAGGAACTCAACCACCCATCCAACACAATGAGAACAGCAGAGCCATTCTCAGGGCCATTGCACTCGGGTCCAGTAAATAGAACACAGCCCTCTTAGCCCACTGTGCCACTCACTGAGCCTGTCTGGCCGCACGGTATTGTGCCTGTGGTTAGAATACAGAAGCGCAGCCACACAGCAGGGCGAGGGATTAAACACAGATCACAGAGACAAACAAAGAGAAAGTCAAGGTGTTCTTCAAAGCCGCCGGCGTTCTGCAGGGCTAGTTCTTTTGGCTCCAGGTCTTAATCGGAACATTTAAACAGAGGCGCTTAGATTGTGTAAAAAAGGAGTGTATGATAGTTATAAGAGGGAGGGGAATTGATTTTATATGAACATTATAGTAGTTTTTATAGCAAAAAATTATTTTTATAAGTAAAATAAAACAGAATTAAAAGGAATCAAATGAACTGAAACCTAATCAGAAAGGAAACCCATTCATGGGCTAGAATTACAGGAACCGCAATACAACCGATTGAGAATTGATAGCAGTGGAGGATCTTTCACTTTTTACTTCACAGCCCTTTTCTCTCCCCGTCCCTTTGGTCACTTTGCTTCTGATCACGAAAGGTTGAAGCTGAAGTTGTAGATTTTTCTCAGAGGGGTTCATGAAATGTCTTTGCCTGTTCCTCACAGGGAGAGAGAGGCTTCTTTCCGATGACACGCTAGTAAACGGCTTAAAGTTAAAGATGACACATTTCTTTAATATTTAAAATTCTTTAAAGCAAGATACATTTTTATTCCCATTTACAGTTTTAAAATATCAAAAAAAGGAAAAGACCCCTCCCCCAAATATCACAGCTTGTACACATCTTGTAGGAGCTCAGAGCCTTTCAGTGCATGTTGGGGGGGATTTCTTCCCGTTCTCCCTTACAAAAGGTTGCTAGTTCTGTGTGATTCTTGGGCCATCTTGAGGCTACAGATTTGTTTTTTTACATAGTTGAGGTGGGGCCACTGTGAGGGCCATGACACAACCATTAGTTTGAGTCTCTTGGGGTAGTCCACTGTGGATTATTTCATTTTTTGAGGTGTGCTTAGGATCATCCTCCTGCTCTAGAAGACATAATCTGTTCATCTTTGGATTTTGTATAGACAGAGTGTGTACAGTTCCACAATTTGCTGGTATTTAATTGAATCCTTTCTTTGCGGTGCCACTGGCTGCAGCACAAGCCCAAAACATGATCAATTCAACCTGTGCTTAACAGTTGGAGAGGTGGTCTTTTCATGAAATTCTGTGCCTTTTTTCTCCATCCATCCATCCAAGTTCTATTTTTACAGACTTTTTATTAGATGTTTCTTTGAAAGGTTATCTTCTGATGGCTCTTCCATTAAGGTCATATTTGTGCAGGTGGTGCCCACCACTCCAGAGTCTGTTCAATCTTCCTGAAGGAGTTTTTTTTATTTGCCTTTCTAGCAACGCTACTAGCAGTTTTCTCTGAAAGTCTTCCTGGTCTTCCAGACCTCAACTTAACACCACTCCTGCCATTTCCAGTTAACTGGCATATTCTAAGAGATAGTTTGCAGGATTTTATTCTTTAATTGCCAGCATACTGTACATGTGACAGAGAGCAGCTTCACATTAGCCAGCTGCTAAGAATTGTAAGTGAGGGCTATGGTGCAAATGTGGCTAGCTTTATTCTACTCTGCAAACTACACACACTTTTGAGACACACTAGCACCTCAAAGCGCCATCTTAAACAGAAGTCAAGGCCTGCTTTGCTTCTGTTTAAAGCAGTGCTTTTACCAGCCTCAATCCACTTCTTTTGTTCACTTTCGCCGCTCGGGAACGCACGGCCGCTGTAACGTCAGATCGATTCTTCTGTAGGAATGGTTTCACTCTGCTAAAGCTGGAAAGAAAAGCCAATCTCAGAGATCTGTTGGCTGACTCGAGGTCTGTTGGCTAACTCAAAGAAACAAGCATGTGAAATCAAGGCAGAGTCAAAGTAAGCTTTTTTACTTTTTTTTTCTTGTCGTTGCTGATGATTTGTGCTTAATTATTTCTTCTTGGTTTAAATACACATGAACGTTTGCAAAAACAAAATGCAGAACTCTTCATTCACCATTTCCTTCAGGGCGCTTTGCTTCGGTCTGAAGTCTGCAAACTTGGAGCGTTTTCCCATTGGTTTGGTTTGTTTTCACCCATCATGCTTTATAACAAATTATGTGAGAACGTTCTCTTCGCTGATTGGTCAGAACAGTCTGGGCGGGAGCAAGAAAGTAAATGTTCTAGTGCATATTTCTGTGCAGTTTAACATGGAGCATCGGCAGAGATGCCCTTTCTGTGAACAACAAGGTTCATAGCTTCAACAATTACCTGGGCAACATATGCAGGTTGACAACATTGGCTGTTGGAGCTGTTTAGCTCAAACTTGCGGAGAACACCTGATAGTTGGGTCGGATCAAGGTCAGAGGTCATTTGGGGTCCGGATCGAGACCACCTCTTGTTGTTTTGGTTGGTTTAAGAGTGTGATTACTGTATTCACACCTCCAAAATTTCTGAAAACCAAGCTCCGATTTAATGGGCCTAAAAAGTGCAGTTGTGAAAACTCCCTTAGATATAACATATCCTTAATGTACATTCTTCTAAACATATGTTGACCCCTTAACACTCCAAGGCTTATCACACACTAAGTGTCTTACTCAGTAATTACTACAGGGACTTCCGTATAAACTGGTGTGGCTAATCTTTGGTAAAAGAAGTTTGGAATAGCACTTTGGGCCCGCTTTAGGCTGTTTAAGTGTTTAATTCACTTTAATGTCCCCTAACACTAAACCTGGTCCTAACCATAACACTGTTAAGCATTAGATTGTCATATTAAGCATTTAGAACTCTATAAAAAAAAAGTGCTCTATTAAATTTGAGACAAAAGCTCTCTGACTGGCTTGTCCTCAGCTCATGCAGATTCTCTTAGACCTATACTCATATAATCTTCGGGCTTTTGTGCATAAAAAGGTAGCAACCACAAAAAAGAAGCATGTGGTGAAATGAATTGCAATCATTTCCTGAAATCAGATTATCCACTCCTCTGCGTCGACGCTCCGAAAGAAGAAAATGAGTCTATATATTAGCGCTTGCTAGTCAAACTGCGGTGTGTGCCGAACCTCAAAAATAATCCTCAGGACCGATCTCCTGAGGACTCATCTCCTCCTGTGAAAAATAGATAAGAGTGTAGCCATATCCTCCTGGATGCCATCAAACGCCAAATCTGACCATCGATATCATGTCAGAAGACTGACAGCGGTGACATCTAATCACTGTCCCGCTGGCGTGTCATAACTCCTACCTAATGCACATCAGCGAGAGGAGTCTATCGACTGAGCTGTGGTGATGCTTCAAATGGGGAAATCCAAGCACGCACTAAATGGATTCTAAGTGCTTCGTGGCTTGAATGTACAGTTCTTGGAAAACCCTTTAATTGGTGTAGAATCCATGCATTACTTGGTGGTTCTTTAAATTTTAAAAGGCTCTAGCCACTCTGGTTCAAGGGGTTTTAAAAGAGTCTGTCACTGAAAGGCTTTTAGGGAAGCAAATGCGGTTCTTTCAAGGAAATCTATCCAAAGAACCATTTTGGCACCTTGTTTTTTTAGGGATGTAGGGAGGGGCGGTACATCAGAAATGCCATTATATTTATTTATATTTAGTTCTTTTAAGGTTTGATTAGCTGGATCAGGCCCAACTCAGCATTATTGGTCGCACAGTGCACCTGTATTGCAGAATGCAGCAGTTGCTCAGTGCTGTTGCTGTATAACACTGGCTCTCTCCATAATGTGCTCAGAAAAGACCAGAAGAAGAACCACTTTGGGTTCCGTAAAGTAGAGATGTGTGAGTGTGGAAAAATAACCCAACCATCTTATGATGTGAAGGTTATTTACCTATTTAAAGGTTCTTCACACTCTCATCTCTCTCGTCTCTCAAAGAATGTTTCCAAGAGTCTCCCAACAATAATGCAGATACAAAAACCTTCATAAATGCAGAATGTGGGACTAAATCCACCTGGCATTACAGCACTATATTATTCATGTCTACAAATGCATTAAAATGAATAAACAAAGTAGATGTTTTACTGCAGTAACTCGGCGTCTTAAACATTCTGCTCTTCTGGAATTCAATAAATACTAATAACAGTGCGGTATTGGTGTCTTTGTGAAGGATTTATATGCTACTGGTTGCAAATAGTGCTTAATATAGACATCTCAAGCAGGTTATTACATCCCAATCCGATTGAAGTCTCTTAATTCTGAGTGTCAGCCAGTAGCGATACTGATTCGATCTTTGTGTTTGTATAAATAATACAGTCACACAGTTTAGATCAGATGAGCCGCTGATCAATAAGTTAGTAAAATCTCTTTATTTTTATTATCAGTTTCTGTAATGACACTTTCTGGACTGATTGATTTAGTTTAATCAAGACTTTTCTTAAAATGACTGTTTTATAGTGTTTTTATCTTATAATCCACTCTGACTCTCACCCTGACCAATCAGCTCCTAGCTCCTTTACAACACTGCAGTCAGATCACTTCATGTGTGTGTGTGTGTGTAGTGGTGATACACTCTGGGCTGATATCCGTTGTTGTTGCTGGTCTACTGGTGTGAAATAACTGGTTTATACTGAGTGAATGTGCTGTGATTTGGGTTTCTCCCGTTCTCCTGCTGGTAAAACAGAGCGTTTCAATGATAGATTTATAAAGGGTCAGATATTATGATCTGTTTTCTTCATCCACTGTAAAATAGCTCCACACTGCAGACTCTAAATTCCTTTATTTACCTTCTGAGATGGGGCTCTGAACACTGTGGTCAAAGCAAACACTCAGAACTGGATTGGGACTAAGGTAGCCGATACCAAATCCAGTAAAATATATGCCTGGATCGGCTCTGATCCTGATCCAATGAGCTCTGAAGCTCTGAACACTGGGGTTAAAACCAAGACTCTGAACTGGATTGGGATTAAAATATCCGATACCTGACCCATTGAAATTTGTCTGGATTGGCCCCAATCCACATCGGTCCCTAGTGTCCTCTAGTTCTGCTTCATTACATACAATTTGATGGTGACTCTGATTCCAAATGATGGGATTAAATAAATTGCAAGAGTCAATTCCACACAAGACACAGGGTAAATGAACTTTACACTATTAATTATGAACATAATACACTATTATGATTGATGGTATGAATGATGAGGGATCTTGACATATTATCTTAATGCGTTTCCACCTCATTTGATCTTCTGGGACGCAAGATGTCAGTTTAATTACATGCCCTGTTTGACCTTAGCCTGGCAATTTGGTGAGCTCAGGCTAAATGCTGACTAAATTCATTTAGCGGGTCAGAGCCCAGCATTGGTGAAGCTGGTTGAGCCACGTTTTGGCTACAAATTTGACATTTTTATTGTTTTCCACTCTGTTTAAAGTAAAATACCACCATGATAGTGTGTATTGTAGGCTGCATCTTTCAGATAGTGAGTCTAAATAACATCACTGTGTGTGCACAGGCCCGGCAAACCCTTGATTCCCAAATGCTTGGAATTGGATAATCGACTTTTTTTGGAATTGACTCCCAGCCCACAGACCCATAGTGTCTACAGTAATGGGCCTTGCTAACAGAGGGAATTCACTGACAAAATACACAAACGTGCATTACAGTAAGGCAAGGAGTTCTAGGAAACATTACTGGCTGGAGTGTAGAGTAAATAGCCTTTGCCTCTAAATGGAGCTGACAGAGCCCAGATAATATGCCAGTCTGTAGCACTAACAGCTGCTATTGTATATGGAGTCCAGGCGTATGATGAGCAGCGTCATATCTGTTACCTTCACTGTGTGTCAGTTGTCAGTCTTGTCTGTTCCCATAATGGTGAAAGGTGGAGTGTCCGTTTGGTGAGTAATGAACAGATGCATCCTTGAAGGCTTCAGTAGGGAATGATGATCCCCATGAGAGCTTGTAAAGAAGACAAATAATGATGTAATGATACCTTTATTTAAGGTAATGATGCTTTTATGTCGCTGTGGCTGAGCAGATGCAGTCACACTGTTCCAACACAGCTGTATCATTGATATCCTTTGTTCAGATCAACTGCATTGCATACACTGAGTTAGCCAGTTTAGCAGGTAGACCTGACAAATAGGTGCACTTAGTAGGTTTTCAATCTCTGACTGTAGCCCATCTGTTGCGGCACAATTTACCAGCCATCCTCCACCCCATCTGTCAATAGAAAGGGATCACCACTGACCGGATATCATTCTCAGCACAGCAGTGATACCACCATGGAGGTGCGACGCTAATTGTTGAGCGTAGCTTCACTGCTGGCTTGAGAATAGTCCATAAAACCAAAAACATCGAGTGGTCAGAAAGTGACCCCTGATGAAAAGCTAAAGGATAACTAATACAAAAACAAACTGTGCATAAAAACAAGATGAGCTGTGAGTGTGTTTGTGTGTGTGCTTTTCGAGTGATCTCAGACCGCTTGAGACCACCGAGTCATGTTTTTTATGCATATGTGAACATGTCAAAAGAACTCACAAGTGAATCAGACTCTGAGGTGGTCTCAGTGCGGTTCGTCTGTGGTTTGTTTTGTGGTACAATTAATTTATGCAGAAACTAAATCTACGCTTCATGTTTCGCTATATGGTCAATAAACCTCAAAGCTTACTGTACACACACACACACACACACACACACACACACACACACACACACACACAGTCTCCTAGCAATCCCAGTGGCTAAAACCAAACTCCTCAGGAGAATGTCCGCCCATGGGTTTGTGTGATCTCAGAAAAGGACAGCAGTGCATATTAACCGTCTGGAATCTATGGCCCGCCCGACACTTTTGAGGTAGTTTTAATAATTCACCTAAAACCTTTGATCCCAAATATGCTTATATTCAGCACACACTCTTCTTTTCACTTTTTTTAACTGTAAACATAAATTTTTCAAAATTTGAACCATGGGAGTAATGCATTACATTGCATTACCATCAGGGCCGTCAAGGCCTTCAGATCAGGCCTGATCATTTCTGGAAATTTGGAAATTCATGTCAGTAGCTTTAGTTTACTTTCAGACAGTTTTTTTCAGCTATGTGAGTATTACTTTTGTTTGGCAACAAAAAGGTATTTTTCCTATCTCAGTGCAGCCAAGCAAGTCCACATCAGATTAACCACCAAAATAATTAGCCCTAATGGAGGAATCAACCAATCACTTTTAATTGCCATTATTTTCCATAGGTGGGAGGAATTTTGTTAAAAAATGTGCCTCTCTGGATGTCCTACATACATCACTGACTGTGCATATGAGTAGTAGTCTAACCAGGTTTTGGACAGATTCTCAGAATACTGCTGAAACAAGGGGATTAAACAAACAGGAGTTTATACTGCATTTGTTGAAGTAATGTCTACTCGACTGTCTACTCTACTGTAATAGAGCCGTGTAGAGCATTGCTGTGAGGTTTTGATAGGCATCCAGCTACAAGGACATTAGTGTGGTGAGGTCAGGATGTTGAATGAGCACCACCCTACCTCATTTCCAACTCTCCAACTCATCCCAAAAGTATTGGACGGAGCACCATCTATTGCAGAGAACACAGCTCCACTGCTGCACAGCTCAATGCTGGGGAGCTTTATACCCCCCTAGCCCACGCCTGGCATTATCTGCTCCAATGAGTCCCAATTATTCTATTTACAATACTTCTATACATGGCCTAGACAAGCTGTGTGTGTGTGTGTGACTTAAAGTAGCTGAATGCATTCACTGGAAGGGGTGTCCACAAACATTTGGACATGTAGTGTAAGCATGTGTGTAAAAGTGTTACACCTTGCAGAGCGACATGGCAGTCATTTCTTTCTTCATTTGCAAAATCTCAAGACTGTGAACTTTCTGTTCTGGTCTTAGTTTAATACACACACACACACAACACACACACACACACATCAGCTAGAACTGCCAGTGATCTGTGTGTTTTTGATGCATTTGTAGTGTGAAAAGAGAGAGGCGTCTTCTGCCTTTACCTTGTTTCATTTCAAACTGTGATGTACCACCCTGGTCTCATGAGGATGTATCTCCGCCAGGATTGGACCTCCTGCTGTGATTTTTTTCTCACTGAGGCATTCAGGTTTTTTTTTTTTCCCTGATTCTTTCTTCCCTGTGCTCTGTCCTCTGCTTTACGTGTACAGATGTGAAAGCCACATCCAGAGTATAGTCACCTTGGCTCTGAATGCCAATGACAGATTGATGCAGAACAGACAAGCCTTTGCTTCTCCATTCTGATGAAGTGCTGCTGAAAAGTCCACGTGTCTGTATGTTTCTCATGTAAAGAATGTGAAAGTTGAGAGGGCCGTTTCTGTGGTTGTGCGAGAAGTGTGACTGTTTTGTGATGGTCTGCGTGGGGGGGAAGAGAGGAGTGTATTAACACGTATGCCATTGTCTTCTCTTTTTTCTTCTGCTTCCTCAGGAGCTACCCAGACCATAACAGGTAGAGCTGTTTTCTTCTCTAGCTTTCTCACTGCAGTCTCTCATTGTGATGGTCATTGTCTGTGTACTTTATTATTTTTAGTTTTGTACATCATCTGCATGGTTAGCTGTTCTAAATGCATGCTGCCCCACTGAACACTAAACACCACCCAGTTTCCGATCCTAAATGCTACTGGAACCAGAAAGGGACTCACTGATACTGTACTGACTTTTAAAAATTGTAATAGGTCACGTTGGAAAACCAGTGACCTCAGCTTATATTATTTAATATGGTTCATTATGGTCTGGTTCAATCATTGGTGATGCCACAGCCATACGTGGCCAGGAGTCCTAGAGAGCATACTTGGCCTCATTCTCTCTGGAGAGGGATGGCCCTCACTCTTCCCCATCCACGCTTAACGTGATGCTAGCCAGCATAGCAGCTTGACAGTAGGCTTCCTCCTCAAAGCTATTCAATAATGTTAGGTTAGTGGAAGTTCAAACCCTAGTGAAACAAAAATGCACTTAAATGTATCTACTATATATAATTTATATTTATAAAATGTATGTACTTACTCAAAATATGTTGAAAATATGTAATATCATGCTTTCGTTGAATGCTTGCAGATATACTTTGGTCATAAATACATTACTATGAAGTATATTCTAAGATAAAATAGTTTAATTTAATTAATACATAACATTTTGCCAAGTGTATAAGAAAACGGTAATTCTACAATAATTTATGTAATTCAAAAGCACCCTTGAAATGGGACTATAATCCCAAAAGTAGTTTTTATCCAAATAAAGTCTGTTACATAAAGGTGCATAGATCCCACATATTACACGGCTATTTCAACTAATTTCTCTCATATTTACGTCTCTCAACAAGTCCAGTAACTGAGTCAGCTATGCTGGCTTAATCATATACAGTGCTTTTTTGTGTACAGTACAAACTCACTCTTTTTCCATTGGTTCTTGGCACTGTGTATTTGCATTCTAGGCATGTCTTCCCCTCTCACTCACCATCAGTGTGTAGTCATTCCCAATGGACTACCTTTCCCTATGTGTTCACTTGTAGTCTACATTGTATTGCACTTGCCTGGCCTCAGTTCTGAGGGCTGTACGAGCAAGTGCTACTCATGCACCAATGCAGAATTATGCTTTCAGCATTTGTGAAGATATTTATGTAGTCTGTTTTTACTACCTTTCTAATATACTCAGTGTTTAACAGATGCAGTTGGAATATTTGATGATTGATGATAATTTCACTTTAAGTTTATGTACAATATGGATTTATGGACTATTTATGTTTAAAGCCTACCTAGTTTATTTTAGCATGGTTAAGTACAATTCAAGTTAGGCTTTTGTGCTATTTGTCTATTTTTGTCAAATTAAAAAGCATTTGGCTGCCTTAACGTCTCAGAAGATGCACTTGCACTAGTCTTAACCTTCCCAGCACTAGCAGCTAGTGAGTAGGAATTGGAAATGACGATTATTGTTGAAAAAACAATAAACACGTAGTTAAATAGTGCTCTATCCACTGACATAAACTTAAATTTGATCATATCACCCAGCCCTACTATAAATTTCGATTAATCATCATTATCATGGTAATGAATGCTGTAATGCAAACTGTTCCGAATAAAGATACGATATGATGCAGCTATAGTAAAGTCACTACCAATTGGAAGGTTATTCAGACACCCATTTTTACAAAAATGGTTCTTCTATGGCATCATATACTTTTTTTTTTTTTTTTTGTGTTTATCCCTTTAGCCTGTAATAGAAGTGAGTAGGCAGTGACTCTTTTCTTAGATGCTTCTTATTTCCCTTGTTAGTTCATGAGCCTGGTTACATTACGCACAGTTTATCACATCACATCATTTAAAAGGCAGAACACTTGCTTGCCTGTGATTTGTCATCAAAATGTAATGACTTTTTCTGGCTATAAAAGATATAGAAGACTTTTTTTTTTTACACCAATAGTCAATGCTAAGCAATGGTTGGTGCCATTTCTCTCCAACCCTGTCACTTCATCTAGCTCAGGGACCCTCCCTGAGGCGAAATATGTCATGACATGGAATAGAAACAGTCCCATTTCCAATTCATGATGACTTTAAAGACTGGTATAGAAACAATAAACAATTAAATCCAAAGAAACAGACCTTTCCTGACCTCAAGGATGGTATAGCACAAAACTCTCACCACTAAATATCAATGCTTTATCAATGGAGTCTTTGCTGAAAGCAGTGATTCCAAGGGATCTTGCATATTATACATCAGCGGCTATATCAGACGAGCCTTAATTCCAGTGCAAAATGGCTTTTGGCTGAAGAGCACTGGCGGGTAAAGATCATGTTTCAGTATGCATTGTTTTCTCAAAGGAGCCCATAAGTGTCAAGCAAGTTAAGTGCTTTTAGCGGCCGTTTGGGACACCAACACCCCCCCCACACACACACACACACACACACACACTGACTAAACGGAGGTTGTTATGATGAGATTTAGATTGAGCAGACCGGTCAAGGATGACCGAAAAGTCCCAGAAGAAAAATGCATTTCCAGTAAAGCAGCACAGGGGAAGAAAAGATGATGTTCTGTGAGCACAAATAAGGCTTTCTTAACAATTCAGACATGTAAAATCTATTTAGAACAGCCTCTTCACAATAACCATGACTGTAAAATGCAAAAAGATTTGATTCCCTCCCACGCGCACAATTGCTGCATCACCAGCAGTGCTTCTGCACCCCTTTACCAAGTTTGTATTTGAAAAAATATATAAAAATTAAAAAAACACACCACCTCCTGCACAAGGACAAATATATTCCAACTTCGCACAGCACATATGAATAGGTCCATTCGAACAGCAGAAATCTTCCGCAGTGCCGCAGTGAAAAGAAGAGAATGAGAGTAATTTCCATTCCTGATCACTCTCCACTTGCCCTGGTTGTCGCTGAAAAAAAATGGAGTGAATGGAGAGCTTCCCGAATATACACTGCGCTTTCAGCTTTTTGTGTTCTAAACATGAAGGCCAAGCCTACCCTCTTCTTGATGCCTTTATATCCACGCAATATCACACCTGAAAAGCAAAAAAAAAACACAGCCACAGCCTTGTACACTTTTCTCCACAGGTTTAAGGACATTTAATAGAAACGTTTTGATACCAACACCCGTAGTGACATCAGGATTGCCGTCTTGGATTTTTACTGAGTAAACCAAATTCTTCATCTTTCAAATTTTTCATTTTAGCACATTGAACCCTGGATTTATTATTTACGTATTAGATATAATGCAGAAAACACTATACGTTATTTAGTTATTGTTGTGGAGTCCCACAGGGCTCTGTTTTAGGGTTTTCAAATTGTGGCAGTGATGTGAAGAACTGAAGTGTGGGCCTAGGAACACTAGAAATACTGGAGTTTATTGAATCGTGTTGGTTGGTGAAGAAAGCACAAATGCATACACATACATGATGTGTTCACTACATATTTAGCTTTATTAATTATACCCTGTATTAATAAGTAATTGCAGGTCTATAAATAAAACCCTGTTATGCAAAACATTGAGGATGAAGTATCATCTAAATTCACAGCCTTTTTTGTGTATAATTGGCAACACTGCATTCCTAGATAGCAGGTTCTAGTTAGCATTAAAGCTCCAGGGGATTTTAATCAGTGCAATCTTTCTCATTTGGATTATCTTGCTCTTGTGGTTACACTATATACAGTTTTATGCAAATGCCCCCCCCAGTCAAATTACACATTTCTTTATTTTGTAAGTGAAAATAGGTGAATGAATCCTCCATAGGAAATATGCAAGTACAGAATTCTTATTTATCCACTTTCTGTAGCCAGCTAATGGTTTGATTCCTGTTTGGGGGATTTTTCAATCATTCTTCCTTGCAAAAGACTTCAAGTTCTGTGAGATTTTTGGGCTATCTTGCATGCCCTTCTCTTTTGAGGTCTATCCAAAGATTTCCCAGTGATGTTTAGGTTGAGGAACCGTATGGGCCATGGAAAAAACCTTCAGCTTGCACCTTTTGAGGTCCATTGTAGATTTTGAGGTGTGTTTAGAATTATTATCCTGCTATAGAAGCCATCTTCTTTTTCATCTTTAACTTTTTACAGACAGTGTGGTGACTTTCCCCCCTGCCACTGGCTGCACCACACTGATCCACCCTCGTGCTTAACAGTTGGAGAGGTGTTCTTTTCATGAAATACTGCACTCTGTTTTCTTTAAGCATATCTTTGGTCATGGCATGCATGACCTTTCTTTGAGAACCTTTATTTCTAGTAATAGTAGTAATAGTAATAGTACTATTTCTAGTAATAATAGGTTTTCCTATAAATTATTATTACTATTATTAGTGCATGGGTCGCTTCACAGTAGACCAGTGCATCACCACTCCACAGTCTGCTAAAGCTTCCTGAAATTCTTTTGCAAACCAAGGTTTTGATTTGCCTTTCTATCCATTAATAGACGTCTCCTGTATTGTGAGCATCATTTATAGTAATTTTTGAGTGCTAGTCAGCTGCTTGGAGAAGACCATAGGTGGTGAATGTTGGCTTGAAGCTTTGAGGTGTCTCAGTATTTTTAAAGCATCACATAGAAATTTGCATCACATGGCCTTTGCTAACTTCCTCCAAGCTCCCATGCTTGTGAATAAGTCATAGCCCTAACAGGCTAATTAAGATCTGAGACCTTAAATAAAGATCCTGCTGTAGCTCTGTTTAGCACTCATCTCTGTCTTTGGGCCAAAAATTGTCTGATGTCTAATCATTATTTAGACTAAACCTATTTCTAATACCATGGAACATATTCACAGATACCCTTGTTTGGTTACATGTTTGTCTTGGTACTAGACACCTTGGGTTCTGTAAGGACAGCTGGTCACTGGAGATTTATTAGCAACAAGTTCCACCCACATCAGAAAAGACATCTGCCCACATAGTGACCCTCATGCCTGCTATCAAACAGCGTGAGTTGTAGCTAACAAATACATGGCTTGCTAAGTTCCTCAGCTATGAAGCATAAAGCAGCCTGTTGAACTGCACGCATCCTGTTCAAATTCCCACTGCGTCTTTTGAAAACACCCTTCATCTCCTGGAATTAGTGCCTACTCAAAGCTTGGTAAATACCTATTCAGCGTCAAAATCCAGACTTAAACCCTATTGAAATGTTATGGCAGGACCTGAAATGTGCACTTCATGCCCGAAGGCCTACAAATGTCACTGAGCTGAGGCAGTTCTGCAATGAGGAGTGAGCCAACATTCCTCCATGCTGTTGTGAGACACTAATTAACAAGTACAGAAAGCTTTTGGTTGCAGTTCCTGCTGCTAAGGCGGTGTAGCCAGTAAGGGGTAATCACTTTTTCACACTGGGGGATTGGGTGTTGAATATATTTTCTTAATAAATATGTTAAATGTCTACCATGTTAGCCATGTTTTTTTTTTTTTACGTCAGGGTCCCTTTTGTGTATGATGTTTATATATATATAGATAGATATAGATAGATAGATAGATAGATAGTGTATATACATGTATATAAACCCTATAAACTCTACCTATTCCAGTTTCCAATTCTTTCAGGAGACGTTCTTTCAGTGCAGAAATCAGCAGGGAGATGTTTCACACCTCTAAAGTTCAGTCTCAGAAGTTGGAGCATTTTCTATTTCTCACCATCCAAATCAATCCAAACACATTCAGTGATTCAACACAACATTCAGCACAGCTTGATTTTCTCCCTAAGCTGGCTCTTAGTGATGTTTATGTGGGGATGGTTTTGGTGGTCTACTAAATATTCCATAGTTGTTAGGGGTCCCATTTTCTCTGTATCCTTAAATCAGACCTTTGTGTTTCACTTATTTTCATATGGCTTTCCCCTTTCTAATGCAATTATTATACATCTAATCATCTAATTCAGACTTGCGTCCAATCTCCTTGGTATTCAGACTCACGTCTATTCTCCTTGGAATTCAGACTGAAGAGCTAATGATGCTAATGATACTTAAGCTAATGATGATTAAATACATATAGGCTAACCTTTTGTCGACAGTAAACGACACTAAAAATGAAACCTGAACCATTTCAGACTACAGTCAAACTAAACACCGCTAATGTATGTTGAATGCACAATCTGCCTCCGCAAATCTGACGGCAACATTAGCTAACTTTATTGTTCGTTTTGAGGTTTGTTGTAGGGTTTTTTTCCCAGTGATTTAGTATTGCACATTTTTGAGTTTCGCCACCTTCTGGGTTTCAGGACTTAAAAAACAAACATCTACAGGCTCCTTATAGTTGTGAATGTTTTACATTTTTAAACAGTGCCCACGCTTTATAGACGGGCCCTCACTGTCTTCAGTGCCTGTTGCAGTGATTCCGGCTGTTATGATGAACTGTATTCTGCAAAATATGAAGAAACTCTAACAAAATCTAAAGAATGTAGTTTCTTGTCTGTTCCACCGTGATTTACAAAAGGTCATTTTAGAGATTTCAGGATGTTCATAAGGATACAGTGTAATACGGCTGGTTTGAAAAGTTATTAATTGCTGATCACTGGAAAGATAAACAGGTTATGTCAGTTTGTCAGTTTTCCACATTTTCTCCACATTTTTTATACATTATTAGATTTTATTCTTTGACAAAAAGTCATTTTTGCTTTCAAATGTAACTTTTTGTTTAGTTCTTGTCTCGTTTTCGTCGTGAAAAACTGTCATCAACAAATATTTTTCGTCATGGTTCTCGTTAACGGAATGAACACTGTTACAGAGGCAGGTGAATGTAGTGTTAGTAAACGTTCCGAAGGTCTCTTAACAACGTAACGCAGAAAGCCTTATTACACACTAAGGCATATTGGTCAGTAACTGCAGGGGCTTCTGTGCAAACAGGTGGGGCTGTGGTTGGTGTGGCGCTACTTGCCACTGAGCTACCACACCATGTGGAAGGCTGGGGTTTGAATCTCGATCGGAGTGCCTATGCTGTGCTACATCAATAAGAGTCCTTGGGCAAGACTACTAACACTACACTGACCCACCTCTGTAATACGAGTAACCTTGTAAGTCGCTCTGGATAAGAGCGTCTGCTAAATGCCATAAATGTAATGTAAATGTATTCTTTGCTAATAGAAGTTAGGTCCATAGGCTGTTTAAGGGGTCAGTGGTGGTGCATGGCTTGTATGGGGGATCGAATCCCGTACTGTGCTACCAACTTTGCAAACTAGACCTCAAAACTAATGGCGTGAACACAGCTTTCGACAGGTTTGTACATCATATCACTTCAATTAGTCAAACCAGAAAAGGCACTGGAGCTATCAGAAAAACAGCTCTTCAGAATCAGCTTTTGTTGACTGCTTTTCATCTTATGGACAGATCTCTTGATAATTTATTTGAGTCTCCATGGTATTAATATGAAAAAAGAAAGGAGAAAGAGTGAATAAATTAAAATGCCGTTTTAATGAAAACTCTCATGTATTAGTCACTTTGCACATGGCACTGTATTACGCAATTAATTTATTACTTTTCCTTGGAGAGCGCTTCAGTGGCTGTATTAACTGGAACCTCGGCGGTGACATCACTGATGATTTGGATTTCATTACGTCTCTGTGGAACAGAGAAGATCTCGTCCACATAATTCAGTGAAACCTCCAGATCCAGGCGCAGGCGTGGAGTATTTAATATATATTTAGGTGACATTCACGTTATTAACAGTGTGATCAATGCTTCAGATAGACCTAGCAAATCCGACCGAGGCTGGATCGGTCTGTTTTTTCTTTGTCGTGCTGGGCTGGGAGTGTGAGTGTGTGTGAGGAGGTGGATGGTAGAATGCTTTATAGCTGTGGGATGTGATGAGATGAGAGCAGAACAGCGGGCTCTCCTCTGAGGATTGATGAAGGGGTTTGTTGTGGGAGTGTATGTGTGTGTGTATGTGTGTGTGTCTCTCACCCCCATTCCATCACCGCCCTCGCCCCTTCCCCTCCCTACCCCCCACCCCAAACTCTGCAAGCTCACACACAGCTCCCCTGACCCTTACCTGATTCTCCTGCTCCTTCATCCATCCAAGGATGAATCCAGGCCACTGCATCCCCCCCTTCAGTGTGGAGGCCGCCAGGGGCTAAGGCCTGCTAGCTGCTAGTCACACTGCTGTACCGAGCGAGGTGCTTCTTGACAGCCCAGGAAAGCCTCTGCAGCCCCTTTTTAAAAAAAGAAATATCGCAGTGGCAGCACTACTGTGAGCAGGCAAGGCAGCATGTGCTCCCCAAGGACCCTTTCTTCTCTCCAGCAGTTTAACTTACTAATCAACACCCCTGACTGTAGTGTACACGGCTACCTGACACTTTCACTAATATTACCTCTGTTTTAAGAAGATGGCGAATGACTTTATACACTCACCGGGCCTTTTCAGAGGATACTTATAGACAAGGGGTGTAACACTGTGCACACTGAGCTGTCTAGATTTCATGTATTCTTCCACACAGAAAACCTAACTGTCTGAGAATGGGCCTTATATCAATATGCTAATGTGTTCTCTCCTCCCCTGCTGCCCGCTTCCACGCTGCCCTGCTCTAGATCCTTGCGTCGATTCGTTCACAGCAGGATGATACTGCGTAGCTGTTTGGCCTGAATGGACTTTACACCAGTTTCAGCCCCTCTCACACTAATACTGAGAGTCTCCTGCACTCAACTCCCATCTTCACGACTCAGGTCTTGCTTTCACATTAACCATAGTTCCCCTTTATCTCCCGCTATCTGCCCAGTTATTCTACTGCTGTTGTGTTATCTGTTGAGCTATTTGGTGTCGACCAGAGGAGGACCAGTTCCCCTTTTAAGCCTTGGTTCCTCTTGATCTGAGAGAATTTTTCCTTGCTACTGTCACCACTGGCTTGCTCACAAGAAACTCAAACCCAGATCTCTGTAAAGCTGCTGCTAAATACACAATACCATTTAAAGATGTATCATATTTGAGTATTTAAAACCTGCACAAAATGTATGATATTTTCATATAATTAGTTATCTTGTATTAATATATAAGTAATTACTATATGTCATTTCAGATTTATCAAATATGAGACAAAAATTAATTCATTTAGGCAAATTAATTATTTATTTTCTTTTTTTTATCATTGGTCAGGAGGTCAATTAAACTTTATAGTTAACATTTGTTTAGTTTTTTGGCAATTACCTGATAATTCAGGCTTTGAAAGGTAAAAAATCATATTTCCATAAGCAGTTTTCAATGACATAGGCCACTAAAGGCATAGACAATTCTGTAGTGAGTGGCGCCCTGAAATATGAGGTTGTTAAGGACTCAAAATATGAATCAATATGTGACACTGCACTAATCCTGCAAGTTGAAAACACTTCTCACACTTGTTTGTAACATGTTGTAGAGGTTCCCAGTCTACTTACCAGTTCAATGTGCAGCTGTGTTAGCATGCCTCAGGATTGCAAATTGCTCCAAATGTTTCTCAGGGATACAAACCTGTTCCCATTCAGGATACCTTAAATGGATACATAAACCACTTACACATCCAGACCACGTCAAACTGAAAGAACAACATAGTTAATAATCCCACTCTCTGTTGAGATCTTATAGGCCATAGAGGCTCAATTTGGCTTCTTGTTCACTAGCCTTAAATTTTCTTTCCACCTTAAATGGCACAGTTGTCACACTCTAGATCGAGGGTGTAACAGCTGCACCTTTTCAGGAGGAATATATAATATTCAAAAAAATTATGAAAAGAGAGCATCAAAATTACCACAATACATCCCACTGTTACTACTGGGCTCCTGGCTCCTGACGTTGGTAGACTTTCAAACATGCTCCAGGCTTGCATGTAGCAAAATCCGTGCTGTGACTCGTTAAAGACTTTGTAAATAAGAATCCAGCAACAAATCGTGGGTTTGAGACTGGTGTGTTTACTAGGGGAGCGATAGTGGCCATTATGTGAAAATCCCTTCTTTTACTGTTGTTCCAAAATCTAGCTTAGATCCATTAGAGTTCGAAATAAGAGCACAGTTTACAAATGGAAAATGAGACATTGTTTTCCTCCTTTAATTCAAGCCTGCTTATATATTAGCAAACAGCTATTTAAAGCAACATTATGCAAAACGTATTCCGTTGCTCCTGGACTCTCTTCCTCTATAGTCAGGAAGTGTAATTCATGCTTTGAACCATTTTAAAGGACACAAGAGATACAGAACCAGCACTGAAAGTGAGGAGCACGTCTAACTAACTTTAAAGCTGCTGTTTTAAGATACAAATTCTACATAATGTTGCTTTAATACAAAAGCCATTTTTTCTTGACCAGTCCACTCGCAGTTTTGCCTCATTGCAAATTCTGACGCAGTGTGCTGTGCCATCTGGGCTGTGGTGCAGCGTAATCATTCAGCAGGTATCAATTTCATACCATTGAATGCGGCCACCACATTACATGTACTTGTATAGAGTGGCTCTATAGAGTAGATAGTTCTCCTAAAAGTGAGCGGACACATTATGCGAGAGCATGGTTTACTATTTGCTGCCCGTGTGTAGATCTCCACCTCAGGCCGAAGGAGGTCAGAGTCATCAGAGGTTATACTAGGCCCGTGTCAGTCACCTGGTGCAGCAGAGTGGAGTGAGGACCCTCTAGGCCTTTGAGGAGTGTGCTGTCAGGGGTTAGTGAACAAGCACTGGAGGGGCAAACGGCTGATTTCGAACACAATCAGCCCTCTTCTGCTGACACTATTTTTAGGTGTCTCACAGGGGATGTTGTACAGATGTGATTACGGCGAATCACGAGTCTGTGTCATTACAGACTGAATGCTGATTAATGCATTGATGCTTTTGTGGCGCTGGATTGCTCTTGCGCACACACGCACACTGTTGCCAGCCTTTGCCCTCCCCCAGTCAAGCCTGTCTGCCTCTGAAACGAAGAATCAGCGAGGATTAGCCAAAGCCTAAAATACATCTTCCTTCAATTCTTCAATTCATCTAAATATTATAGATCACCCTTGTTGAGGACAAAGCGCTTCTGGTGGCTCGGTAGGCCTGGTAGTTTTTAAAGAGGAGAGAGAACTGGAGAATTAAAGGTTTTATTGGATTTGTGCTTGAGAATATTCTATTTCCCCTGTGTACAGTGGACTGAAGCCTTTTTCCTCCAGCTTCTGACAGCCTTTCAAGCGAGGGCCTGGCTTTTTTTCCCTCCTTTTTTTTCTTTCCTCTTTGGCTGAGGGTATAGTGAATGTGGCAGTGTGAAACCCAGCGTCATGGATGTTTAACCTCAGTCTGGTGTTCGTACAGTGCGGCACAGCTCTCGCTTCGCCGACACGTTCAGACGATGTGCCAGCTAATGCTAATTCTTGTGAAGTAGAGCAACGTCATTGTCAGCATCCCCACACATGGAGGCCAGGAATATCGGCAGGCACTTATTTATTTATTTATTTATTTAGTCATTTACAGCCTCCAAGCGGCCGGGTGCCATGCCGCACCTCGGCCAGGCGTCGCCGAGTCGTGTTAGGTGGTCTGTCCCTACCTATTGAAGTAAGAAAATTGAGATGCTTTTGTAGGCTGGGTAAATATCAAGGGGGGTTGAAGGTGGCTGATTGCTCAGCCATGCAAATTTGCACTGGGTGTTTTCTCACAGCTAACGTTGCGGGCCGCCTCCCTCACTGTTTGCGAGAATGAGGCATTTAAAAGCATTCTCTGGTAGCTCTCACACTCTCTCTCTCTTTCTCTCTCTCTCTCTCTCTCTGTTTTTTTCCCCCCTTTCTCATGTGTCTCAGCTCTGCGGATGTAAATATAGAACAAGGTGACTTTTGCTTTTCTACTATCTTCACCTGGAAGGCATAATGGGATTCAGTTGTGAATGTAAACTGAAATGAGTAAGCGCAATAAAGCTGCCTCTAATTACAGACTGTTGTAGGCTTGCAGAGAAGTGCATCAGATATTGGATAGGTGGGCTGGTGTATGCGTGTGTATGTGAATGTGTGTGTGCTGAGGCTGCGCTTTTTTAATTTACCAATCATATTTAGATATTGTTTTTTGCAATACTGATTGTTCATTAAATTGCAGTACGCAAAAAAAAGCCTCTCTGACCAACCACTCTAGGCCTATAAAGTCATCATGTAGTTGGCATTATGCCCATATTAAGAATTGGGGGGCTAAGAACTGTTAAATTGACGGTTTATCAATAAGATGTTTATTAACTGAGTAATAAACATTAATAAGCAGCTATAACACATAACTAAAAAGTGCATCAGGACCTGTTGCTTGCCATAGAGTGGAGTACACTGATACCCTGAGATTTTATTTTTTTAACCATCGAGAGCTTGCTCTTGATTGCCAGCCTCCATCAGCATGTGTTTAGATGGAGAGGGTTGATAAAGTTGTGCCGTGAGCAGCAATTACCAGGCCTCGCCTCCCCCCGCTGCGATCTGCAGGCTTTAGCCCAGCTGTTCCACACTCACCTGCTACAAACAGCCCTGTAAAAAATCAATATGGCCAAATAGACCACTGAGACGGAACATTTTAACATTGCACGTGCAATTTCCCGTGCACATGTGGGTTACTTTTCCTCTCCTTTCACAGCCTTGGTATTTTTAACATTATATATTTTTTATTTTTTTGCGGTCAAGCAAAAACAGTGTATTTCCTCTCTACTTTTAATAGATAATGTAAAAATGATTTAATTCCAATTACTTTTGGGGCATTTCTGGTTTATTTATCATGAGCTTCTATAATTCTATAAATTAATTCATAAAAAAGCTGCAAAAATGGAAATACAATTTTCCAATAATAACATAATACATAACTGCATACATACATACATTACATGCATAACTGTTAACCACAGAAGCCTTAAAGCAGCATTATGTAACAAGTTTGCCTTAAAATTACAGATTAAAACTGCTATTAATGTTCCAGTGACCTGTAATAGAGATATTACTATTACCGCTATTATTCTAACGCTACCATTCCGGTATTCCGGGCCTAGTTCACCAGAAACTGCAACATGCAATCTTGGCACAATGGGCAGGATTAACCTGAGTCATATTTCTATGAAATCCTTTAATATTACTCTACCATGTCAGTCCACATGCTTCTTTCACTCTCAGTGACGGATCTGTACCTCTCAGCATGTCCTTTAGTGATGGCTCCTGATTGTAGGGGGAGCCCAGGAGCAAGATATGCTAATTCTTGCATAATGTGTCTCCTTTAACTCCATTTTGCATTATTTGTTTTGATGAGATGATGCCATAATTAATTAGAGATCTGTGTTTTCCTAATTTGTGAGACTATCAGATACCCTGTGAGATTGTCTGAACTCAATTTACCCAAACAACAGTCATGTTTCCCCCCTGGCTGGTTTTAATGGCCATGAATGCACCTTTAATTTTCTCAACGCAAACTCACAGCATGCTGCATCACATCAACCACATGGCTCGGTTTACTGCTCCATCAGTGCTGCTTACCAATACAGAGCATCAGATTACAGTTCATAAACATCTACTTACTGCACCACCAGAATTGCTGACCAATACAACCCCTCAGATTAAAGCTCTCTGATAAGTAAGCACATCCTCACTGCACCACCAGCACTACTGACCAATACAACCCCTCAGATTAAAGCTCTCTGATATGTAAGCACCTCCTCACTGCACCACCAGCACTACTGACCAATACAACCCCTCAGATTAAAGCTCTCTGATATGTAAGCACCTCCTCACTGCACCACCAGCACTACTGACCAATACAACCCCTCAGATTAAAGCTCTCTGATATGTAAGCACATCCTCACTGCACCACCAGCACTACTGACCAATACAACCCCTCAGATTAAAGCTCTCTGATATGTAAGCACCTCCTCACTGCACCACCAGCACTACTGACCAATACAACCCCTCAGATTAAAGCTCTCTGATAAGTAAGCACCTCCTCACTGCACCAACAGCACTACTGACCAATACAACCCCTCAGATTAAAGTTCTCTGATATGTAAGCACCTCCTCACTGCACCAACAGCACTACTGACCAATACAACCCCTCAGATTAAAGCTCTCTGATAAGTAAGCACCTCCTCACTGCACCACCAGCACTAATGACCAGTACAGCCTCTTAAATTAAAGCCCAGATACATAAACATCTCCTTATTGCACCACCAGAATGACTGACCAGTACAGCCCCTCAGATTAAAGCCCACTGGCATATAAACACCTCCTCACTGCATCACCAGCACTACTGCCCAGAATAGCCCCTCAAATTAGAGCCCACTGATACACAAACATCTCCTTCCTGCACAACCAGAATTACTGACCAAAACAACCCCTCAGATTAAAGCTCTCTGATACATAAATATTAGGGATGCACCGATCCGGCTTTTTCAGTTCCGATACAGATACATAAACTTTGCATATCGGTCGATACCCGATACCGATCAAATACCATTGTTGAATTAATAAACTGTATACCTCACCATGTGGGAGAGACTTACGGCATCAGGAATGACTTAAACATTACTTTATATATTATAACTAATTAACACTACTAAGTAGTCATTTGTCATTTATATATTTGCACCTTTAGTGCAGTCTTACCCCACCAAATTAAAATGAATTGGCCTAATTATTCGATTCCCTGATCCAGCTAATTTTTTTAATATCCGGACCGATATACGATCCTAATATCGGATCAGTGCATCCCCATATACAGAGTAAAACCCACTGGCACACAAACACCATCACAACTACTGACCAGTAAAGATCCTCAGACTAAAGCCCTCTGACATACAAGATAAACAGGCTACTGGAACGGATGCTAAGCAAGAGCACCCAGCAGCTAAACTCTGAAGAGCATTTTCTCTGGAAAGGAGAGCTTGTTGAGTTTGATTACACTGATGCATCAGATACACACATTTTGATATTTTTATTGATATTGTGTAGATATTGTTTGTTGCTTTATCAATTTTAACTGCCATCATCATTTTCTAAAGACTACTACGATAATTACATTAAATTGTTTTACTTAATTGTCATCATTTGGATCTTCAGCTTTCCTTGAGCTCTCAGCTAAATAGCATCTGTTATTTTGTGTTTGGATCAGGGTGCAAATATGGTCTGGAAGGGGCACATTGGTAGGCAATTGCTAAATACCTCAAAAGTAAAGAATGTGATAATTCAACTCACTGCACATAAAATCATCTTTATTTGGGTAATTAGAGTTAAATTAGAGGGTTTTTTAATGTATGAGAATCATTTCAAGCATCTGTAAGTACTTCAGCATGTCTGACATTCTGTATAAAGCGATATGGCTATAAAGTAATTACCAGTGAGAGGCAGAAACGCATTCTTGTGTGAGGTAAGCAAGGTGCTTCAGATGGCAGATGTTTTTGTGATAAGCCAAAGGTTGGTTAGATGCTCTGTAGCACAGATAGACAATAGACAAAAGTAGTAAGTACTGACACAGATAAAAGGTAGACCTTTCTGCTATAGCTTAGCATGTGTCTCTTCTTCACTCACACAGTCTGGGAAAGTCATTCTCAACAAAGATGCTAATAGTAAAATACAGTAAGCTAGACCTGATGTTGTGATCTGTGCAAAAGAAACGTACACAGTTGCTTGCTGTAATGCTTTTGCTAAGTGGTTGTTGTTGTTGTTGGTGGTGGTGATGGTGGTATGCAGTTGCTCTGTAGTTGCTAGGTGGTTGATATGGTAAAATGGCATCCCAAGTGGTTGGTTGGACCATTACTAGTATATTTGTATCATTGTGACAAACAGCCCATGTATTCCTTTGTAATGCACCAGGCCTTGATGATGTAAAAGCACAGCAAACTGCCACAAGACAACACAGGCAAAACACCACAGTCAAGAGAGAGCTCGAAAACAGAATAAGCCCAGTTAAAAAGACACATTTCTGACTTTTCTTTTTGACATTTCATCAGGCAAGGTTCTTGCCACGTTAAAGGTTCTCTCACCTATAGATTTAGGTTTGCAGGGAGGCCGCAGCAAGGTGAGCGAACCTACAGAGCAGAAGGAACGAGGAGGCTGGTAGTGCTTAATTAAATCACAGAGCTACTGCAGTGCTATACCATGTCCTGCCTCAGACGTTAAGATGAGAATTTTGTAGCTAATGCATTCACAGGCAGGAAGCCTGTGTGAATGTAATTTCATAAGTGCTGGACTGATGTGCTGATGGGCTGAGGTATGAGTCAGAAGGAGCTGCACAGTTCTGCACATACTCATACTGCAGCTTCTTAAGAGATCTGACAGTTAAGCCAAAGAAAAGGTCATTACAGTAGTCAGTAGTCAGTGTGGTAATGAAAGCATGTATTAGTCTTTCAGCATCAGCCTGTAAGAAAAATGGTCACAAACGTTTTGTAAGACATTTAGCAGTATTCTCCTCAATTCCCTCATTGCTAATTCCCACCGATTAGTTAGGACTCTCTGTATTATACAATGCACAGTGTTTTCTCCAAGACCTGTGAAACTGCTGCTAACACAAGGACATCAGTCAGCTCGACGCGCTTGGAGGAGAAAGCTAGCATCATTTTGAGTAGCAGAGGGTTTGTATTGATGCCCCATTGGAACACACCTCTTTACAAGGGAATTATGAAACGGGAATAAAGCGCTTAAGCGCTCAGCGATCCATTCAAATGACTAAAGAACCAATGGTCCATGGACAACGATGTGTGGCTTGGAACTTCCAGCTTACTGAGGCTCAAGTCACACAGTCACACTGAGGCTCTGAGAGCACAAAGTTGAGTAAATGGTCTTGGGCCTGTTTTCGGGCACATTTAGTAGACTGGCTCATCCAGGTTTGCTTGCTTTCCTTCTTACTTGAACTTAGCATGTCACTAATTTCACAGCTACAGTGGGCTTGATTTTTTTCCCACCTGTTTTCGGAGCATGACTTGCTAAGCTCCTAAACGTTTCAGTGCCTGGATTCCAGTAGTTTCTGTGAATTGTAGCAATCCATTAGTTTCTCTTCTCTTTAGCCTTTAGCAGTCTGTAGAAGGAGAGCTCTGAATATCTGCTGAATCTGTTTGAACAGTCAATGACACAACAGCTCTTTCTCATTTTGATGTTAGTGGCATTCACTCTGAACACTAACGCTGCCACATAGCTGGTCCTTTTGCCACTCTATGGGGGAGGCTACAGTTACTCACGCCTGTGATGTCACATGCTTACCCTTTATAAGGGTGAAGGAGGGCCAAAGACAGCGAGGCCATTTCTGCCTTTTTGGACTCCTATTCATGAATGGCTGTGGTATGAGCGGGGGGTTGAAATCGCAATTGTCCAATGATGGATTTCCAATGCTTAGACAGTTGCGCCACTTATATACAGATACTTCTTCCAGTGACTTCTTTCATTCTGTATCTCCCAGTTTGTCCTTTAGGGGTGGCTAAAAGCTTGGAATACACTCCTCAACTGTAGGAGTTCATACATAATGTTGCTTTAAGAGAACCCTGACTGTTAAGACATGCCTTAAAATAGGTCCCATGACCCATACTATTGCAGTATGTATAAGCAGAATAAATGTGTTATATGTTTCATGATGGATAAACAAAATCCTGAGTGCACAACAGAGAACAACCAATGGTTTTTGGTAAGAAGTATTTTGTTTGGTAATTTGGTAATTATTGCTACTGAATATATACACCATGTTGTGGCCTATACAATATTGGGCATCAACTCTAAGCACCTTTTAAGTGTTTATTTGCTCAGCAAATATGGTTTTGCCTCATTGTGTCCTTCAAAATATCCAAAGTTCTCCTCATAGGAATCTAGTATTATTTTTTGTTATTTCCAACACCTGGATTGATAAATATCACACACTGGCTGGGGGCGACCAGGAGAATCCTGGAACCAAGCTTTGTTCTTCAGACTAGCTCGCAAGATCTCAACTACTTTCTTCAACGTGAGAAATCCTTCTTACGTTGTAACATATTTATGTTTAACTGCATCTATTTTAATGGGATATGGTGTTTTTGGTTTTAAATCATGTGCTTAGGTGCACATGATGCAGTACTGTCCTGGATGTACAGTGCAGTCTGTGTTCCCTTAAAGGAAATTATGCTGCAGCAATATAAAGTTGGGTATCATCTGCAGAGATGAAAATCCCAGCCAAACATCCTGATAATATGACCAGTTATACAGATTAGTTTTTATAATAGTATTATAATAAATGGCAAACCTGCAGTTTAATGGGTTAAAAATCCTGGTTCAAATAAACAAACATAAATAAATGATCATTAGTGTGTAAAGAAAAACTGAACACATGCAACATTCAAATTGTGGTAAAACCAGGCCTAGCTACTCTAGTGCATAAGAGAGTGTGAGAACTGAAAAGGCGAGCTCTGTATAAAAGATCTTTGTTCTGCTTCTGCAGCACAGGGTCAGAACCTGGTGACGGGAAACGTCTCAGTGATTGAGGGCGAGACGGCGACTATCAGCTGCCGGGTGAAGAACAACGACGACTCGGTCATCCAGCTCCTCAACCCCAACAGACAGACCATCTACTTCAGAGACGTCAGGCGTAAGAACTGCTTCCTTCACTTATTCTCATGCTATACACAAGGCCAGCTCTCTAGACGTATCTGCTGTGGAGAAGATCTTTTTGAATCCTTGTTTCACTGAACCTAAATGCCAACACCTACGGAGCAGCTGTGCACAAATATGAATACACAGACAGTCATATGCAACGCTTTGAGCATTTTTGGCCAAATGGTGCCCTAAGTGTTGCAAAGCCTAGTTTTGACAAGGTCTCAGGACTGCTATTAAGAATTGGCAGTTCAGGGAAACTGTGAACGTCAAGATGAGATCTGGAAGACCAGATCTGCTCATATGCTGGTAAGATCAAAGCCCCTAAATGCCAAGAACCTGCATGAAAGTTTACCTTGAGAGTCAAGAGTGAAGTCACTTCAGCATCTTCAACATCTGAATTACTTTACACCAGGGGTGTCTAGACTTTTGTACACAACTGCATATACACCCTGAGTTGCTGGTTTATTAGGAATATTTACCTTGTACCTATATTAACCATTTTATTAGAAACGACCTACCAACATTTACTTTTTTGATTAGCCTTGCTGACTGTAGCCCGGATGTTGCTGCACAAATGACCATCCACCAATGGAAAGGGACAATCTTAGGACCAGATAATCAGTCAGGGTGGGGGATTATTACCGCAGCATAGCAGTAGTGCCAACAATATCATGGCATGTTAGTGTGTATAGCACAGGTACGAGGGCATCAGGTACAATAGCTGGGATTTTTACACACCTCAGTGTTGCTGTAAGGGTTGAAAATAGTCCTGTCAGCCAAAACGATCCAGGCAGTGTTGGCCCTGTGGTCAGAAACACGCATGTCAGTGTCACTGCCGTGCTGAGAACGTTCCACCACCCAAAAATATCTGGTGAGTGGGGGCCTTTTGGTGGTCATTTTTCTTTATTGATGGAAAAGGGAGAGGATAAGTTGTATGGCAACACATGGGATACCGAAAGTACAACAAAGTGCACCTTAATGAGTGGATCGAGATGTCGGTTCTTTCAGGGTAAAATTCAGAACCTTCAGAGCCACGACTAAACGTAGATAACATAGCATACAAATGTGAAACATGCCAGCGTTAGCCTGTTGAGCTGAGCGCTCGCAATGTTTCAGTGAACTCAAAATGAAAACACAGCCGCCCCTCGATCACCTCCTGCTGTATAGTCTGTTGGAGTCTGCTGAGTTGCATTTTGCTCTTCGAAGATATAAGAGAGTAGTGATATGAAAGGATTGGACAGCTTCTTGGGGTTAGCCTTGAGGCGTGCAGAAACACAGCTCACTTGCCGAGTGTCTGATGGTTGTAGATGTAAGCACAAGTCTAAGGGATGCACATATGATACAAATGCCTTCTAAAGAAACGTTCGTGTAAAGCAACATTTAGCCCCACTTTAGGTTTAAGTACATATGTGGTTTACATACATGCATGTAACATACGCTATGTTATTATTATAAAGGGGCCCATATGCTGGTAAGACAGGCAAATCAGATCCTCTATATGATATCCAACAACCTACATGAAAGTTGAGCTAGGATGGTGCAGCGTCCCACTGTGTAGAGTTGCTTGCACAAATGTGATCCTCCCGGAAAAGGAAACCTTGACTGTGTCCTTGTTAAAAAACTCAAAAACAAGTTCATTATATGAATGGTAACTATGCATTGACATTTGTAGTTAAAGGGGCCCTAGAATGTGGAAGTGACATACCGTGAACCTTCACAAGAAAGTCTGGCCTAACCAAAAGAGTAGCTGTAAAACAGGCCAATTCAACCCCCCCAAATTGTTTCCTAACAGTCTTGACTGATTAAATGTACACCCCCAAAACAGTCATACACCCAGCCCACTGGCGAAAGCCCTATTCAAAGCCGGCAAAGCAGTAAACAGCAACGGCTATTCCGGGAGAGTATGGTGTTATTACTGGA
This sequence comes from Salminus brasiliensis, assembly GCF_030463535.1. Lineage (NCBI taxonomy): Eukaryota > Metazoa > Chordata > Actinopteri > Characiformes > Bryconidae > Salminus > Salminus brasiliensis. The sequence goes on from NC_132888.1 coordinate 21,482,870, forward strand.
GGGCAACACATCACCTCTACTGCTAGTTATGGGAATATGGATTGCTCCATGAGCAGGCCTTGCGTTTGCTGCTTTTTCTTTGCCACTGTCAGCAGAAGCTGACCAGAGCTCAAACTCAGCATGCAATGAAATGAAAGCTAAGGAGGCAAATTGGGATCCGCATTAGGCAAAAAGCTAACTCTAGCCAACGCTAGCTTTTACCATCTCGTCTTTCCATCGTTTAACTGGTCCACCTCAGCTGACAGTCAAACTGGAGCTAAACACACCTCAGGAGGGAAAGAAGTGTTTTGTGTTTTACTGATGAGACTTGAGAAACTTGAACCTGAGAAGGGTGGTGGGGGCAGGGCTCAAAGCTAATCTGGCTGCAGTCGCTTTAGCTTGCTAAAACCACATTATGCTGAGAGGACACGATGAGTGGACAGCAACACTATCCAGTAAAACTGGGGAATAATTACTGTGTTTGTGTTAAAACGGCACTATAATATAAAATTACAGGATTATTATGTGGCAAAATAACAGGGTTGTAAATAAGCTTGTAACATTGCGCCTCAGCAGTTTTCACCCCAACCAAATTTACATCCGTACTATTCATTCATCAAAGAACAGCTTAAAATATACTTCATAAATGCATTTTTGACACCTTTACGCACCTAAAATGATTGCATTTTTTAAAATATTATGTAATATTTAATATACTACAGTGAGTCCAAGAAGTATTTGATCCCTTGCTGATTTTCTTTGTTTGCCCACTAATAAAGACACTATCCTTCTGCACTTTTAATGGTAGATATATTCTAACATGGAGAGACAGAATATCAAGACAAAAATCCAGAATATAATTTTAAAGAATATATTTTAATTAATTTGTATTTCAATGAGGAAAATAAGTATTTGATCCCTCTTGCCAAACACACTCAATACTTAGTGGCAAAGCCTTTGTTTGCAAGCACAGCGGTGAGACGTTTGTTGTAGTTAACCACAAGTTTAGCACACACACCAGGGGGAATTTTGGCCCACTCTTCTTTGCAGATCCTCTCTAAATCATGAAGGTTGGTGGGCTGTCGCTTGGCAACTCTGACCTTCAGCTCCCTCCATAGATTTTCGATCGGATTGAGGTCTGGCGACTGGCTGGGCCACTCCATGACCTTAATGTGATTTTTCTTGAGCCAATCCTTTGTTGCCTTTGCTGTATGTTTAGGGTCGTTATCATGTTGGAAGACCCAACCACGGCCCATTTTCAGATCCCTGGCAGAGGGGAGGAGGTTGTCCCTCAGGATTGTGCGGTACATGGCTCCATCCATCTTCCCAGTGATGCGGTGAAGTAGCCCTGTACCCTTGGCAGAGAAACACCCCCAAAACATTATGCTTCCACCTCCATGCTTGACGGTGGGCACAGTGTTCTTGGGGTCATAGGCAGCATTTTTCTTCCTCCACACATGGCGGGTGGAGTTGAGGCCAAAAAGTTCAATTTTGGTCTCGTCTGACCACAAAACCTTCTCCCAATAACTTGGTTCATCTTTCAAATGATCATTGGCATACTTGAGGCGCGCCTCCACATGTGCTCTCTTCAGCAGGGGTACCTTTCGGGCACTGCAGGATGTGAATCCATTGTTGCGCAAAGTGTTGCCAATTGTTTCCTTGCAAACTGTGGTCCCAGCTGCCTTCAGGTCATTTGCTAACTCCTGCCGAGTGGTTGCAGGACGATTTCTGACTGTTCTCAGCATCATTGCCACCCCACGAGGCGAAATCTTCTTTGGAGCACCGGGCCGAGGTCTGTTGATTGTCATGTTATACTCTTTAAACTTTCTGATAATTGCACCAATAGTTGTTACTTTCACATCCAACACCTTACTAATCTTTTTGTAGCCCATTCCAGCTTTGTGAAGGTCAACAATTCTGACTCTGAGGTCCTGTGACAGCTCTTTGGTTTTACCCATGTTGGAGACTTGAAATCTGTGTGATCTGTCTGATTCTGTGGACAGGTGTTTTTCACACAAGTGATTAGTGAGAACAGGTGGCTTCAGGTCAGGTAACAAGTTGATTGGGAGTGTCTAACTGGTCTGTAAAAGCCAGAACTGCTAATGAATACTAAGGGATCAAATACTTATTTCACTCCATGAAATACAAATCAATTAATATATATTCCTTAGATTTATTTTCTGGATTTTCTTTTTAATATTCTGTCTCTCCATGTAAGAATACATCTACCATTAAAAGTATAGAATGATCATGTCTTTATTAGTGGGCCAACGAAGAAAATCAGCAAGGGATCAAATACTTCTTGGACTCACTGTATATTGTGATACATACTAAAACTGTACAGGTCATACCCTCCCCTAGGAGTTATATGTTATAAACCTGGCAGTGTGTTTATATTTATTTATTTATTTATTTATTTATTTTTGTCCTTCATGTAGCCTTGAGGAATTCATCAGTCACCTTCTGGCTAAGCCGAGCTTTGGTTTGAAGGCTTCTTATTATTGAAAAGTGCAGCAAGGCATGGCATTGTTGACAAGGTCCTTCTAACAACTGAGTGACAGTGTGTAATTGTGTTGGCCTGATTAGAGCACTCCGAACAGTCCATTTATATTCTAGCCTTGAGATTGTTTAGATCCTCTGCTGGCGTGCTGCATGCAAAGCATATAATCATGCCTTCTCTGCCTAATAAGGGCCTTGATGAGCTGCTAAGTGATGGTCTGACCGGTAATCAGCGTCTACTTTAGCCTGTAAGAGGGAACCTCCTGCAATTGCGTTCCTACTCCTCCAGTGGGGTGAATGTTGTTTTTCAGGGATTTGAAATGACTTTCCTTTGCAGATGCACCCCCTCGGCCCTGAGGAGGGGGTAATGCACTTCATAAATGTGTGTATATATATATATATATATATATATATATATATATATATATATATATATATATGGGCTTTGTTGTGAAAACTAAAGAATATTTATGAATGTGACCTGCTCATGTGGTGTGTCCTTTTGTTGTGCCTGCTCATTGATATTAAGATAAAAACCGGAATATGTATTTATATTAATTATGTATTACCATATGTCATAGCGTCTTTTTTTCCCCTACTGGTTTGTTTCTGTTTGACCTTTTTTATCCCTTGAGACGCTGCTCACAGTGAAGAGGGGAGGGGAGAAAAAGCAGTTGTTTTCACACACTCGTTTGTTAAAGAGGAAAATAAGCTAGGGTCTTTTTCCAGCACAAAGCGTATTATCCAGGATTATAATGCTGCTTCCTGCACATTCCTCCGCTCATATTAAAGCAAAAGAGCGGATTCTTTTAAAAGGTCAGGCGACATTTTTGTCATGTCCTTACCTAGAATATAATGAACATGTCTTAGTGCAACGTTGTTCTAGTAGCTATATTTTGGTGCCAATTATACCTGACAAGAGCTCATCCCGAAGAAGAGAGAGAGAGAGAGAGAGAAAGGACTCTAGCCACGAGCTCTGACATTAAGACTGTGGATGTGGCTTTGTGGATCGCTCAGTCTTCAGTCTCTTTAGTGCTGTAATGTATAATTCCATCTAATGTTTAGTGGGCTGCAAGCGCTCTGTTTGTGGGGAAAGTACAGGCTCGTGAACAATTCATAGACTTAACCCTTCAGCACGGAAGCAGAGGTTTTTAGTGAGGTCAGCTCTAAATAACGATCCCCTTAAAGCATCAGCGCCGAAAACCCACGATGGAAATGATGTGCGTTACAGAGGTGATCAAAATACTACTACAAGGCTTTGAAAATGCCAAGCTGAAACCCTGCTTTTTCCCAGACTTGCTGCTCAGAAAATGCCTTTTTTAAACAGTATCCCTAGCCGCCAGTTACAGGAAAGCAGGAAAGAGTTGTTTGCCCCCCAACAAAAATATAACAAAAGTCGGGCAACCCGGCAAGCATGAGAAAAACCATGATTGAAAACTGGAGTAAAAGTGAAACTGGAAACAGGAGGATTAAGCTGTGGCATCATTACAGCAATAAGAAACACTGGCCTGTTTTTGCTCTTTTTTCGCTCACTGGTTGCCAGATTCCTGATTTCCCCACCAAATTAGAATAGTTTGTCTGATTTCTGCTGTTCTTTCTAAATGAATCACAGCTCTTAATACTTGGGTTTTAGATTTCAGATTTCAGAATAGGAGAAAAAATAAAACTTTGTGAGTGAAGATTAAAATCATTAGTGGATTGTCTATAGTAAAATGCATCAACAATTTCTATCAAGAATTGGAATTTTCTGGATGCTAGCATGATTTCTAGTAGGATATAAAAGAAACTGTGCTACCTTTATTGCTGGATGCACTGTAATAGTTTGCATCAGTATCACATGGATAAGCAATTTATGCACATATAGAAAGGAATTCAAATGATGAATGTTATGAAATGTATAATATATAATCTTATGTCATCACTTAGGTCATTGTTCATTTGTATCATCAGACTAATAAAAGGCAACTAAAGTATAAAGTATAAAATACTGAGTTTAAACAAAAGAAAATCAAGGCGTTTTCAGTAGGCCCAATTGTCAATATGGGAACTGTGGACAGATGCTGATATCTGAAATTCTTAAATTTGTCATATCACATATGAGTACAGATAAACATGTATAAATGATAGAAACTGGGACTGGTTATAAACACAGTTCAATAAATACGTCAAATATCTAATCAACTCATTGATCAAATCTAAATGTCTGAGAAAAGTCAGGGTTTTTTTTCTAAGCAAACATTGTCAATATGTTGATACTAACATGATGCTGATATCATCATGCACCTGTCATTTTCTATTTAGTTTGTTTGTATTTTAAATGTATGTTAATAAAAGTGCCTGCACATGCCTCTTTCCATTCTACTTTATTTAGATACCATTGCGAGATTTTCAGATTTAAAGAAAAACGTCCATCTGATGATGCATCTTAAAAGAGGGAGGAACGTTTGACAAACTGCAAGCACACAGGAAATCTGGAAGTTGTTCTGTGCTTATATTTATTTGAGTCTATGTGACTATGGTAGCAGTCATGCTATTTTTATTATCATGGGGGATTTCAGTATTTAAACAGAGAGACAAAAACAAACAACATAGAAAATTGTGAATTCTCTCGAAAAGATGAGGAATGCAGTGTTGTACTACAGAATATCGCAGGACGTGCTAAATAGCATAGAGTGCTAGTTTTAGGCTGGAAGTCTGCTGGAAATAGCTGCTTTTCGGTTTGATACTCAAAGATTAAAGCTAATACAAACACTGTGCTAGTTCTGCTCAATGCCTAGCGGTTCCCTCTCTCCAATCTGAAAAAAAAAATCCTTTTCTGTTCTACCTTGTAACATCCCCCCTTTGTTATTTTGCTGTGTGTGTGATCCTGAAGGAGACCGAAGAAGAAGTATTGCGCATAGCAAGCCAGCTGGGACACATAAGCATTCAAATCCACTTACCGTCAGCCACTTACAGAGTGTTTTGCCTCCAAATCTCTAATGCACTCTAATGATCCTAGATAATATATTTATTTGCGGCTTGAGCTGCGTTTCTCTCACGCCTCCCGATCTTTCTTCTCCAGCACTGGCTTGTACTGGACGTGTTGGATTAATGCATTAAGCTTGTCCCTATAGTAGTTCTCCCAGACTTTTCAGCGCGGCGGATGAGAAAGCTCAGGTAGCACCTGTCAGCAAACGAAACGAACGCACGTCGACAGCTATTCAATTCCAGACGTAGAGAGCAGTCCTTTCATCCCACGCTGGCTCCTCAAAAAAACAAGTAGGCCTCATCATTATTCTTAGGAGGAAGACTTTTTTCCACACACTCTTCAAATTAGGGGATAGGATTAAGAGCAAGTTCTTAAATGTAAGCTCTCAGAACTTGTGATCAAGATTCTCAATTAGGGCTCCGACGCAGACCTTCAGAGCTTCAGCATTTCAGAAACACTCGCTGGTTACTTAGGCCTGTCAGACAGGGGGGGCTTTCACTCATTCAGCCTTTCTGTGCAGACTAGAGTTTAGACCCTTTCATACTGCATCAGAAAGCTGCTATTTCTGCCTATTTGGAATCACTCTTGTATTCATCATTCTGATCATTTGATGATATGAGCCATTAAAAGGTCAATTAGTCGATTTCCCTTCCTTTTCTTACTAATTCAAATGCACTCTGAAATATGTAGAATATTACATTTTAGCAAAGTCATCAGGACACAAGCCTTAGGTGCCTGAAACAAATGGACCGAATTGACCCTTCTTGGACTGGATCTGTGTCTTTACACTGACATCCTGTCAGTCTGAATGAGACACTCCTCAACACCCCATTAACCCACCCCCATTTCCTCAACACCTTATTAACCCACTCCCATTTCCTCAACACCTTATTAACCCACTCCCATTTCCTCAACACCCCATTAATCCACCCCCATTTCCTCAACACCTTATTAACCCACTCCCATTTCCTCAACACCCCATTAATCCACCACAGCTACTCAACACCCCATTAATCCACCCCAGCTCCTCAACACCCCATTAATCCACCCCAGCTCCCCAATACCCCATTAATCCACCCCAGCTCCTCAACACCCCATTAATCCACCCCCATTTCCTCAACACCTTATTAACCCACTCCCATTTCCTCAACACCCCATAAATCCTCCCCAGCTCCTCAACACCCCATGAATCCACCCCCAGCTCCTCAACACCCCATTAATCCACCACATCTTCGTAACGCTCTATTACTCCACTCCATCTTCTAAACGGCCCATCACTCTTCTGCTCCCATCTCTTCAACACCCCCTTACTCCAACCTATTTCCTCAAAGCCATCTTATTCCAACCCATCTCTTCAACACCCCCTTACTCCAACCCATCTCCTCAAAGCCATCTTACTCCACCCCATCTCTTCAACACCCCCTTACTCCAACCCATTTCCTCAAAGCCATCTTATTCCAACCCATCTCTTCAACACCCCCTTACTCCAACCCATCTCTTTAAACCCATATTACTCCACCCCATCTCTTCAACACCCCCTTACTCCACCCCATCTCTCAAAAGGGAAAGTGTTGTTCCATTGTTGTTGTGTTCACCTATTTAACCACTAGAGGTTGTGTTTCTTGAATCTAAATAACAGACATTTTTCTCCTTTAATTTCTGTTGTCTGCGTTTCTGCGTTTATTTGTGATATTTGAAGAACATAGTCTAACAAAGATGAAAATGTATAGACGACTGTTTATTTGTGTTCAGTTTTATGTTGCTATTGTAATGTTACTCTGACAAAACAGGTCAATAATCAGCCCTTATTGATCTGAACTGCATGTATGGATGTGTGCGCACTCACTCAGAAACTGCAAAATCTAAAACTGCATAAAAACACAGCAGAGAAAAAAATATATAATTCAAGTCATATAAATAATAATACATTTATTTACAATGATTGGAATGTTGCAGTCATATTTCACATTACAGAAATCACCACACCATTCTTACTTACAATGCTTTGTACTACAAATATTCATAGTACTATAACTTTTTTATTGATGTTTTATTTATTTATTTACTTGAAACTACAGCAGTCTATCACATCAGTGTCCATTTGTTGGCAGACTTCTTTTTGCCACATAAATATAAAAAAACAGATGGTCTGGGCTGCTGTCTGGTACACTGCGAGCACTACTGTTGGGTCTATAGCTCTGTCATCTTTTTTAGTGATGTAAAGGGTGACAATTTAGATGCATTACACAGGCTATGATTCAAACACAGTACAGATAGGTTGAACTGCAGCTTATCAAAGGGTTTTTATTTAGAAATAGAAAACCACAGTAATTTCTATGCACTCTTCATTCCAGAGAAAAACAGTAAATGGAAGTGTTTTATGACTGACAGGAGACACTTAACCTGGGTGGTTGTGTTTTGGTTTGGTTTGGTTAGACAGACCTTTTCTGAAATACAAAACAATGTGGTTAAATAGCTATTTTTCATTGTCTTTTTAATATTATATAGTTTTTTTATATAATGTCTAAAGAAACAATGAATGAGCACATGTCCAAATACTTTTGTCCATATAGTGTATTATTGGTCAGGCCTGGGTACACTGACAAGGTATAGCCTGCATTTAGAAAATAATGTGGTTGTGGAGAACATGCTGGCACACAAAAAATGGATAGATGGATAATTGGAATGACTGGATGGATGGATGGATGGATGGATGGATGTTTGGATGGATGGATGATTGGATGAATGGATGGATGATTGGATGGATGACTGGATGGATGGATGGATGGATGGATGAATGATTAGATGGATGGATAGGTGGATGATTGGATGGATGGATGGATGGATGGATGGATGATTGGATGGATGGAGGGACGGATGATTGGATGACTGGATGGATGGATGGATTATAGATAACTGGATGGATGGATGGATGGATGGATGACTGGATGGATGGATTCAAAAGAGGTTAGACATGAAAAACAGACTTGATTAACAAGTTGAAATACACAATATGTCCTTCTAATGAATGCATTCAGCTGCTTTAAGTTGTACCCATTGCTGACACAGATGTGCAAATGCACATACACAGCTTGTCTAGTCCCTGTAGAGAAGTATTGCCAATGGAATAGGACTCTCTGGAGTAGCTAGACATGAACCTATTGACACCATGCCTAATGCCAGGCAAAGGCTACAGGGCTGTAAAGCCCCTAGCTGAATGTGGGTATGTCAGCCAAAAATACAGATTCTACACTGTCCTCTGGTGGAGTATAAATTTCAGACATTTGGTGGTTCTTCAGTATGAATGTATGGTGAACATTACAGAGAAGCTAGTTAGCAGTTTTACTTTCATGGCGATTTGTCCAGGTTGGGACAAATCTTCGGAGCTGTAGTTCAGGTCCTGCATGCTCTGAAATCTTCTCATGCACCTAGAGTCTCCCCTCCCTGCACTCTTGTGTCTCTCACTCTTGATCATGCTTGTGTTTTCCCAGCCCTGAAGGACAGCCGGTTTCAGCTGGTTAACTTCTCCGACAACGAGCTGCGCGTGTCGCTGTCCAACGTGACACTGTCGGACGAGGGACGGTACGTGTGCCAGCTCTACACGGACCCCCCGCAGGAGGCTTACGCAGACATCACCGTCCTGGGTACGCTTGAGCACCTTTCTGAATGCTAAAATCATGATTATTGATTTCCCTCATTGATCCTTTCAGTCAATTGAACCCGTCTAATTGAATCCCGCCATGACACAATATCAACCAATTACCCTCATGCCGTTTCCAATAACACGGGCAAAGAAAAGAGGAACAGATGTTGAGCTATTGATATTGGCGGTCCACTTTTGGCAGCCGAATCGACTGGATTCCTCTTAGATGTTGAAAAGACCTCATCGAGCGCTTATTTTTTTTCATGAAGTCAGCTTTTTTTGTGGGGCTTGCAGCCTCTAGTAGCTTTGGTGTTTGGAGGGTTATTATGGATTGTATTATTTTACACATCCTAGGGAGCTGAATGTAAGTGAGCATACTCCAAAATAACTTGATTGTTCCTAGATTTCTATGTTGTGTAGTGACTCTGTATAGTCACAGTATGGATAAGGAACTGCTGCCCACGTTAACATTACGTTTGATCATACATAGAAAAAAGGGGCATCTCACAGTGTCACCAGGAACGTGCTACAAGGCTGAATATGCCACCAGCACTTAGCATGGAAAACATGAAGGCTAAATATGGTGCAAACGCATGAACAGGCACACCAGGAATATACAAACATGCCCCTGTAAGGTCATAGCAAAGTAGAGGCTCGTCACATTACACATTGCCATTTGTTCGATGGATGTAGGCCAAGCGAGAAGATGGTAAACGAAAATACTTTCAAGGTCCAGAAGTGATTACTGCTTTCATAATTGTGGTGAAAAAAGGCTCCCTGATAGTGCCAGTAGATGATTGGAAGGCAATTCACTGGCACACTAAAATGAAGGTTTCAACCATCGTCTCATCTCGGCTGTGCTTAGAGATTATAAGATCTCTAGAGATTTGAGACTGAAGCTCAGAGCAGGTTCTTTCACCCATCAAACAGCTTGTTCAGAAAATTGTATACTTTTTTTTAGTAAGTACTTTACATCATTCAGTAACAAGTATACATTAAATAGAATTTTTTTGTCACTGTACAGCGAAATGTGTCCTCCGCATTTAACACACACACGTGTTAGGGGCAGTGAGTACAGACACTGGACTCCAGCGCCCAGGGAGCAGAGAGGGTAAAGGGCCTTGCTCAAGGGCCCAACAGTGGCAGCTTGCCAAGCCCGGGAATCGAACCCACAACCCTGTTATCGATATCCTGGCGCTCTAACCGCTCTAACCGCTGAGCCACCACTGCTCACTTACTTACTAGTACACTTACTACTTACTCACCACTTACTAGTACAGTAAGTTATTTAGTAAATACTATTAATGTTTTATAAATACTATAAAACATTCACTACTATGAAATATTCACTAAATACTACAGACTATTCAGTAACTACAATAAAAATATTCACTACATTAAAATATTCAATAAATAATGTAAATTACTTACTAAATACTATAAACTATTTAGTTTGTACAATAACAATATTCACTACACTAAAATATTCACTAAATACTGTAAACTATTCACTAAATACTATAAACTATTCAGTATGTACAATAAAAATATTCACTACTATAAATTATTCACTAAATACTATAAATTATTCAGTAACTACTAAGAATCTGATAATTATGTTGCTGTATGAGAAACATTAGTAATGTAATATGCCAGCATTTTTCAATCAGTAGTTTCAGTTTCTGTACAATAACATTGGATACCATTGATTAAGTTGATTAAACATTGGATATCAGTATGTATGGATATAGGTGTCAGACTAATATAAGCAAAAACTCCTGTATCAGTATCACTATCAGTAAAAGAAAAGAGGTACACTAAACAGTATGTTCAATTGGTTGTGGACACCCCTTCTAATAAACACATTTAGTTACTATTAGCATAAGCGCACACAGTTAGTCGAGAAGCCTGTAGAGAAGCACTGCCAATAGAATAGGACATACTGAACTCACTAAAACTCTTGTCGCTGAATGCAATCAAATCCAGTAGAAAGCAATCCCTGGACAGTAGAGGTCAGTTACTCCAACAAAAACAGTATCTTAACCTTTAATATTGGAAGAAACCATAAATGAGCAGGTATCTCAATACTTTTGTCCATGCAGTGTATCATGTCATCTCTACGTTAGATGCAATTCTCTGGACTTTAGAAAATCTATTAATTCCAAACTCACATATAACAGAATCTGATGGGCTAAAGCTGCTAAATTCTGTAAGTAAGTATAAAAACCACAGTCAGTAAACTCGTAAAAACGTTTTACACTGACACAGGTGTTACCAAATACTTGTCTTACAAAGTCAAAATGGTAATCTGTGCTAACGTACTGTGCAATACAGATACACCGCATTTAATTGAATGTTAATTTTGTGTTGTAAATTCACAATTGCATGCACTTGTGACGTAAACATGTGATTAAGAGCCGACATCTGCAGAAAATAAATGCAGTCTGCTTAAACAACTGCGATCCACTCCAATAATTGTGGGTCATTATGTAACAACGTTGGCAGGCCATGCTCAAAAATGCTAGATTCTTCCTTCAAACAGTTAACGAGACACTTAAGTTGATATTTGTTCATTGTACTTCCTAGGGTGTCTTTTTACAGCCGCTAGGCCAAACGCTCATCAGAGCAGATCTCGATGAAAGAGAATGTTGTGCAGCCGGCTTTAGATCCAGATAGAGATCCAACTGAAGGGAGCCCAAAAACCCATCTCTAATCCTGCTGCTGTTTACGTTCCTCTAGTTCCGCCAGGCAACCCAATCATCGAGTCCCGCGAGGACGTGGTGAGTGAAGGGAATGAGACTGAGATAACCTGCACCGCCATGGGCAGCAAGCCTGCCTCCTCCATCACGTGGATGAAAGGAGACCAAATCCTACAAGGTCAGCTTCACATTCACAATCACGATTCACTTCAGCTTCCTAAAACGATTCTTTTAAACCCATGTGATTCAGTGACTCAAAGTACTGATTCATGACTCATAGATTTGCACCGTAAAATCCCTGCTTTTCCAGGGGCCTAAGCAAAACGTGACCTGGGCCCCCCACCACCTACACTGCAGCTACATTCTCTACCAGAGTGACTTTCACATGCCTCCCTTATTTCCTCCTACAAGCATGTGCTGTAAATTGTGACACTCTAGTACCTATGTAAGTCCTCAGTTATGTCATTTTAAAAAAATCATAATGGCTTCAGTGGTTCTCTAGACACAGTTAACCTGACATTGGCTCTGCTGAGGTCACTAAAGTCTGACCTGCCCTGTGAAATTAAGATAGATTAGACAAGGCTACGTTTTCCCAGTCTTCAACTGCCCAGTTTTGGCGAGCCTGCACCTACTGCAGCCTCAGCTTTCTGTTCTTGGCTGAAAAAGGACTGGAACTCGACGTGGTCTTCTACTATTGCAGCCCTTCCATCTCAAAGTTTGGCTAGTTGTATATTCTGAGATGCCTTTCTGCTCACCACAATTCTCCAAATTAAGGTTATCATAGCCTTTCTACCCCCTCAGACCAGTCTGGCCATTCTTCCTTGACCTTTTTCATCAACCAGGCATTTCCATCCGGAGAACTGTGGCTCACTGGATGACTCTGGAGACTGTTGTGCTCTAGAAATACTCTAAACCAGCCAATCGTGCTACGGTCAGAATCAATGAGGTCACATTATTGCATCACATTCTGATGGTTGATGTGAACATTAGCTGAAGCTGCCGGCCCATATCTGCCTTACTTTATGCACTGCACTGTTGTCACATGCTTGGCTATGACGATTAGGTCATAGTTGTCTTTCTATTGTTCCTAATAAATTGTTCACTAACTCTTTGTTAACAACAACTTGTTGTGATGTACATGACATGGTCATAAATAAATACATAGGCCTATTTAAACACAATGTGCTCGTCAGCTCTTTAAGTATGCATAATGTGCTTAATAATTAGCTCTAAAATATATGACGTCATTCTTGCGAAGTGAGAGGGGGCCTTTGGCAGGTGAGGAGCCCTACTCAACTTGCGTGGGTAGTATACGAAGGACGAACCGGCCCTGGCAAACTGTTTCAACTGGTTTGCTGAAAAGACCCAGTTCAAAAGAATGATTCGTTTCTGAATCGGAAGTCACTAATCACACGCCACTGATGGCACTTTTGCGATTACACCCATCTCCCTTGTGCACAATGTGCAAGGAATGCGGCTCGATTCCATTCGGATAATCCTGTAATGATTTTTAATTACGTCTTAACAAGGCGGTGATGAGGTGGGGGGGAGCGTTCGCCATAAAGTGGCGAGAAGAATGGCGCTGCGTACAGAGCTCCGAGACGGGAATTTTTTTTCCCCTAGTGTTTTTTTCCCCCTTCTTTCTTCAGCGCTGCTTAAATAAGTGGCTTTGAACGAACTCCAGCTGTTTCCCTCCCACTCAGCCGCCGCGCTGCCTGCGTATTAGCTGACACCGGTTGAGGCCGTCGCAGACTGCGCGATAAAGGGAATCTGCAGGCTGGGTAATCTGCTCATGAATGCCTTTCTCCATTAAGACAGTGGGGAGGGTGCGCTGAGTAACACTCTAAGACTACCTGGTGGCAAGAAACACGCGAGGAGCGAACGCTTTCATGGTACGCGTCTCACGGAGCGAAATGAATGAAGCCGTCAGAGCTCCCGATTTTAAACGATGAGTCATGCAGGATCAGTGGCTTTCCACATCCTCCTAACTAATGTCAGGACTGACACAAAATGATGCTTAATCAGCAGCATGTGTCATTTGATGGTACCACAATTTGTCTTGGCGTGTTGGCGTACAGCTACCTTCTATATGCCTAATTGCCATACAGCTAGTTTCCATATCGCGCTAATGCCTATTGTAAGCGATCAGATTCAGTGCTCGTCTTTGACAGTAGTTACAGCCTCTTGAGTTCCATGTCCCCCGCAGAGAATCCGCAAGCCGGCAGATTGTTCGTTAGTGCTTTGCAAATTGCATTTTTTTCCCCCAAAACTCTTCAGAAACAGTGAGCAAAAGATACACAAAGCCCCCCCCCCCCCCCCCCCCCATTCCCAACACACACCTCCTTCTAGTGCTTTTGTTATTCTTTGCATGTCTCTTGAGCGAGCTGTGTTGTAGGTCAGTGCTAGGCTATAATTATTTCCCCACTTCATTAGGTCCAAGTAAACCATCATCCTCAGCACTGCAATTAGTTCTCTGCCCTTGGAGCTTCCAGATTGTCTTTAAAAGAAGGCAGCCTCGACAGCCAGTGGCTTGACGTGCTCCAGCTGACCCGGAGGCTCGGCTGAGTTTGGCTTCTTAACAGTCGTTTTGGCATCTTCGCCGATTGTGTGAGTTTAGCTGCCTTGAAGTTCAGACAGTTCAGTGTAAAACAGTGCGGTGCATGCTTCACACTGATAGCTACACTGCAGTTGTCAAACGTTTGGGGACATCTTGCCTCCTCCTTTTGAAATGTGAGTTCTTGCACCCTTGCTGTTCAATTAAGCAAGATAAGACACTCTCAAATAAGGGCTGTTTATAGAAAACAGCTATTACTAATACTCAAGACTTTATTTGCTTAGCCCTCCAATCACTGCTTAGCAGCTGCTGCTGCTATTTACCAGTATTTCGGTCATGGCCTATTTCCTGTGTGTATACTTTTGAATATGAAACAGTCACAGTCTTAAGATGGGCCTGGGAGACACCGCATAGCCCGACAGACTAAATGATGCAGTTTTTGAAAGGCAATAATGAAAAAAAAAAAGTTGAGTTGTTTAATTTGCAGTTTAGTTCGGAATTTGAAGTTAGCTTGAGTGGGTAATAAGCTAATAATAAGTCCCGTGAAAAGTGCATCTCAGTTTTACAATCCAAGCGCAATTTTAGCTGGCAACGCTAGGGCGTGTTCGCACCAGTACTTTTAGTCCAGTTAAATCAGACCCTGGTTTCACCCTTGGTGCGATTTGTTTGGGCAGGAGTGAATACAGTAATCACACTCGGATGTGGACCAAAAACAACCGCACCGAGACCCTTGAGAGGAGGTGGTCTCGGTCCCGTCCCACAAGAACCCTGGAGCTCTGGTTGTTTGTGGTAAGAACGTGATATGACCTCAAGCCGGCCCATCAGATCTGCCGTATTCCGCAAGTTTGAGCTAAATGGCTCCCATAGCCAGGTGTTGATAATTAATTACTACAGCTATGAACAAATGCCATCTCTGCTGTTGCTCCATGTTAAACTGCATGGAAATCACCACTGATCCAGAACACAGGATTGCCGTCTTCGTCTTCCTGTGTTTACTTTCTTGCTCCCGCCCCAGACACCTCTGACCAATCAGTGGAGAGAACGTTCTCACATGGTTTGTTGTAACATATTTTGGTGCTCTTTAATTTTTTTCCTGTGTAAAAAAAAAAAAAACAGACCAAGGGGAAAACACACCAACTTTACTCTTTAACTGATTCAGACCAAAGCTAACCAACTAGCAAGGTGTGAAAACCCTTAGTCCAATTCTTAATTTCTTGGAATAGGCATTAACGTAACATTTTAATTGCTTTTACCGTGACGTCTTTACAGTAACCTTACAGTAGAGCGAGTGAGTTAACTTATCCAGCTGAAGATTAGTACAGCAGCAAGGATGAGGTCTGTTCATTTATCTCCTTTCATACTGTGAGAATTTACTCAAGCCGTTTTTCTCCCTGTAGAGTTGCCATCAATTTAGTGGAATAATTGGTGGAATAATGAATAAAAGAATCAACAACCACCAATCAGCACACACTTTACCAAAAGCATTTTAGTGTTAAGGTCTTCCTTAATAAGCCGTAAATGCTTTTACTCAGTCTTTTAAATTGTTTATTGAAGTATGTGACGACACTGCAAGAAATGCTCAGATGTGGTTCAACAAGCCTATTTACAACCCTGTTATTTTGCCCTAAAATTATACTTGCTGGTTTCCCTTTTATGGTGGGCTTGAGAAAACCAAAAAGGACAAACTCTACTTTTATTGGCTGGTTTACGACACCATCAATGCTGACAGGAGCTACATAGTATACCATAGCCTAGCCTAGCCTAGCACTATAATAACATCATTGTAATTATTTCTTGGAACTATTCCCGAGTCTTATCGGATAGTGCTGCTACCCTATCAACATGGTAATCGGTTAACTAGCTAAAGTGATTGTAGCCAGTCGACTGAGCTGGCTTTAGCCTAGCATCCACACACTTTATTCATTCATTTGTTTATTTAAGAATTAGCTTTGTGCTAAGATGCCTTTAGGAAACTATCGCAGTGGCCTTGTGTGAGTAATTCAGTATTAAAAGCCTCAGTTATTTCAGTAAAACATGCTTTACTATTAAGCTATGTTGGTAGCTTTATTTGATGATAGTAATATTTCACATTAATATACCATATCATTTGGATAAATGCCAGTCTAATCATGTAATATGGAATGGCTTGTTGTAAGAGTCCTTGCTGTGTTCTGCTTGAAGGTCCTACCGTGGTTCAGGAGGTTGTGCTGTAGTTGGTGTTTTAAATTCTTAATCTTTGTGCCCATTTTTAACTCTGAGCACTTGCCCCTCTAAGGGTCTGTGCACAGCCCTTTTAAGTTAGACATTAAAAATTGAGCTGGGATGAAAAGCTTTTCATACGTCACAGAAAATGAACCAAACTGAGAATAGTAGCACGCAGCTGTATCTGATCTGGGTTTGGTCTAAAAAGCTCAGCTAGGAAATCCACCAAATTCCCAGGAGTGCAGTTGACAGTGTAGGCTACCTTCCAAGACAAAAGCAGGCCCAAAGTACCCGATGCTTCAAGACACTTATAGTTATGTCGTTTACTTGTGAACACTGTATTTACAGGCTTCATACATAGGGACTTCATAAAATCTGCATATGAATGTGTTATAGCATATTTGTAAATCAATGCTTGAGTGTTTATGAATGGCTTGTTCCAGATGACGTAATTATGAAGTAAGTGATGCTATATTGAAACAAGAGGCATTCGTTTCATTCATAAAACAGATTTACAGAAGTAACTGAAATGTATAAGTATGAATATGATTATTTGAGTATAAGTATGAGGACACCATATATAGTCTCATGCAAAAGTTTGGGCATCCCTGGTCAAATGACATGTGTTTTGTAAATAAGCTTGCATACTCTACACCCTTATTTATTTATTTGCATAATTTATAATATTGCTAAATAAATAAATAAATAAATAAAAATGCACCATATGCGATGTGTTTTATTTTTGTCCCCATCAGGTCATATTTAAGTTTGTTTCCTGAAAAAAAAAAGATTTGTTCCTTTATTTAAACAGAAAATAAACAGAATGTGGCATTCGCACAGGAGTACTCAAACTTTTGCATAACTCAGTGTGCATGTATTTCACCTTGAGATGAGAAGGTTTAATTTCTATTAGTACTTCTGCACCCAACAAAGACTTCCCACTCATTTCAGTTTTATACAATGTTTATATCACTGCTCTCCATTTTTGTCTGTTTTCTCCATGGTTTGACCCCTGTAGCTGCTCTGTACACACTGTAAACCAATAATCAGCTTTTATTCAGAGTTAAAAAAAAAAGTTTTGCCTTCTCCTGTAAAGTCCTCATTTTGGAGAGACGAGGATTTCACTGGACAGACACGTCATGCCTGTCCCTGTTTACTGTTTATGCCTTGTCAGTTTAAGCCCCTCCTGTTCATTAGTGTTCCCACCTGTGCCTCCTCTCTAGCCATGCCCCCTTGTTAATCCCAGGTGTTTCTCGTGTGTCCCTCGTTGTCCCTGTGTACAAGTACCCCTTTGTTTCAGCCTTCCTTTGTCTGGTCTTGTGCATGTGTATGATCATGTCGGTTTGCGGTGTTGTAGTTGTCTTTCTTGTTTCATTCTGTTTCTGTTTGTTATCTTTGTTGGTTTCAGTGTTTGGTTTGTTTCCTAGTTTGTATCTCATTTTGTTTTGTTTGTTTGGTTTTGTTTTCCTTGTTTTAATAAACACCTGCGTTTACGTCCATCTGTAAATTTCACAAAGGGACGTTTGGTATGTTGTTCATGTTTGCAGCCACATAACTCCCCATAATATCAAAACGGCATAATAACTGTATTAACTCACAGTATAATTACTTTTCATACTTTGATACTTAGGTTTAAAATTGAGTGCTCTGGTACTTAATTGTATCTATACTGTCAATCAAGCACATGATTTGTGTGCAGTACAAATATATCCGTTTAATCAGACACATGGAAAAACATGATAAACATCCATAGAACTGGTGGTGTTCTTAACTAAACATCTGATGCATCAAAACAGTGTTAGAAATGAAAAACAATATCTGGGTCATTACATCAGTTTACTTCATCTTGTCATTTTGGGATCAATGACATAAGCGCTACATTATTCAAGTATTGTTTTCTAAATAGCTTATTCAATGCTTATGCATATGCAATGAAGTCCTATGTAGGCAGTCTGTAAAGCACACAAGCAGTGCAGTTTTCTTGTTTTCCTTGTGTTAGGTACAAATACATCATACTGAAATTGTTTAACTCTTGATTTTATTTTATGAAAACAACAAAACGTAATCCAAACATAACAGAGTGAAACGGAAATGTACTACTGCTTTGGAGAACATTTTAACCTTAGAAAAGAAGTTTGTCTGGGGATTTTTGGTAAAGCTAATAGTTCTACTTAACTCTTAAAGAACCCTGTGTTGAATGTTTAAAGGGCTGTTTTCCTTGTTAAGATGTTCTTTACTATGGTAGAAACCTTGTTTGTTTATTAAATGGTTCTATATAGTATTAAAAATATATATTTTTCTACTGTTATATTAAAACCTTTGTATGTCCATGTTTTCCATGTGTTGGAAGCCTTGTGATAAATGGGCTAATAGAATGGCAACAGTGGCTCAGTAATTAGAGCACGGGGCTGTTGATCACAGGGTTGTGGGTTCAATACTTGCCTCTGCTAAGCTGCTACAGTTGGGTTCTTGATGCCCTTAATGGGGTGCCATAGTATCCCTGACCCTAGCTTTCCCCAGCTACCTGGGATATAATCAGAGAAAACCTGATCATACTAGTAGTTAACTTAAGAAATGTACCCACCTGTTGTGTTCATTTCTGGTCAAAAATTACTGGCCAATTACAGCTGATTACAAACCCATAATCATACATATGTGAGCAAGTTTTGAACTTCTATTTGCCATTTTCTGGCCTGTGTTTGTAACCATATTGTGCTATTTATCACAGACTTTTATCACGACGTTTCACAAGGATATTTGTTTTGAACCAACCTTTTTTTAGTAATGGCATAACATTCTAACATTTATATTACTTTATTAGCAAATATTGATCAACATTCATGTTTCCTTCAGTAAAATGCACTTTTCTAGTTGTTACAGTTTATTAGTGAACACCAGTAACAACTAGAAAAGTGTGTTTCCTGAAGAAAAAGCAGAATGATTTTGAAGCTTAAGTGGCTCTCCCTTCAGGTTGAGGCTGTTAAGAAGGTGCTAAGTGGTTGTTGCGGTACCCCATATGGTTGGTTGAGTGTTACTAGTGTATCTGTATAATATGTACACTACAAAGGTGCACAAACCTGTGCACCTCATTCGTTCCTATTGGAGAAGAGGATGTATAATAACCCCAAATCTCCAAATCAGACTGAACAGACTGTAGACCTATCTCAAAAACTGCAGACTGGGATATTCTTCTAAAAATAGTGTCCAACCTTGAAGAACAAGAACCTCTTGCTTCCATCCTGGATTCACCTTCACCTTCATCCACACCACAAACCTGCTGCACACATGCGTGAGATGTGGGTGTAGGAGAGGAACATCTGATGGATGGTCATGTCTTAATTTTATATACTTATATTAGTGTCACCTGTTCATTTCTAATGACCAATCACTAAGGATGTGCACAATTTAAATAAAATACAGTTTAATAAATTAATAAATAATGTTTTTTAGAGAGAAAACTTTAGTAAATTGGTCAAATTTGTTGGGAACACAATAAGAAGTAATGGCGGTTGGGGTATTGTCCCCAAACCGTTAACAGCCAGTATACGCAATACAGCATGTTGTAACCTATGTCCGAGCAGCACTGTATGAAAAGCCTCATGTGAACCTGCATCATTGTGCGCTGATGTGGTGCAACAGTAGTTATTGTGTCATGGTCAGTATAGCAGGCGTGACAGCGAGAAGACGTGTCTGCCACTTTAAATGAATGTAAGATTTGCTCGGAGGTGATGGATCATTTCTCAAAGACGTCTGTGGCGCCACGCTGGGACACGGAAGTTATTATCAGGCGGGTCAGGATAGAGCGAGTGCTCTTGTTTACGGGGCGCCATGTCATTCTCCTGTTTGCTCCCAGGTGAGGAGACGGTTGAGGAGACGTACGACAGGATGTTCACCGTCACCAGCCGACTCAGGCTCACCGTCTCCAAGGAGGACGATGGAGAGGCCGTCATCTGCATCATTGACCACCCGGCCGTGAAGGACTTCCAAGCACAGAAATACCTGGAAGTGCAATGTGAGTCATCCCTCAAACACACACACATACACACACACACACACACACACAGACACAGACAGTGGGCCAACTGTGTAACCAGTCACACAAACACACACTAGCTAGCTCCTGGCTGTTGATCCATATGGGGAAAATAGGCCTTTTTGATTGGATTGTTGCACTGGAAGAAAGGGTTCATGCCAAATAAGAAAGGGGAAAAAGACTTTTTCTGTTTGAAGATATTAACCTAGACAGAGCCTTGGGATTTGCTTTAATTAAAACAGGCTTTGTCTTGTTGTGACACGGTTTGATAATGCTATTCTCTAAATAGCGCCGTAATTGACTGTGATCAGTGTGCGTTATTACGGGCCATGGAAAGTCCCAGAAAGGTTGACCTACCCTTTTGTAATCTTTGTCGAATATTAATTTATTCAGACGGCTGACTATTCGGCCTGACCTTTGCAGAGAAAAAGACAGGAGGGATCAGCCTGACTGTAAAAAGCTTGACATTTTGACAAACACAGATAAAGGCGAAGAGAAAATAAAAACACTTTTACAGTACACTGCTATAAACAGGCTGCTGGAATTCAAGCCCCCCCCCCCCCCCCACCCGAGGGCTAAAGGTTTGTTTTAAAAAACATGTGTTGCTCTGCCTATGCCACACATACTGCTTTATTTATTTATTTATTTATTTTGTTATAAGACTCGGTTAATGATGGTGTGTATCATGCACTCTAATAAAATGAAGGGTTCTTTGAGCAATACCATAGAAGAACAATGTTTGGTTCCATAAAGCATAATTTTTTATAAGTGAGACATATATGTGGACACCTTTCTAAAGGTTTAAAGCCCCTGGGAACCCCCTGAGTACCTGAATTTCCTTCCTAATTAAGTAAATCTGACTCCTCAGAGACTCCTCAGACCCCCCAGTGTAAATGTACAAAGTATGTCTTATGAATATCTTCCCTATTAAAAGTCTAATAAATGTCTGCTGTATTTCACCAGTTTTGCTCTCCTCTCCATGTGGAATGGGCAGTTCTAAAAGTGGGTGAGGTTTACGTCAGCGTATCCCTGACCAATCACGGCCAACATGGTTCCTGGCGAGCTAAAGCTTGAGCTGCGACTGGGGGAGCAGCTGGCCCTTGTTCTACACCTAGGGCCGCTCCACTTTACTGCAGAATGTAGCGGCTGGGTCCGGGACGGACAGGATGTCACAAGTCAGCCGGGGAGAGCTGCTGTCTTCCGCCCACCCATAAGCCGCCCTACTGGCACAGCACGTAGCTGGCCAACCAATGCGGAAAAGCAGAGGGGTGCCGGACGGGAAGAACAGCCACTCCCCCAGCTGCGCCTCAAGCTTGTATCTCTAAATATGCTGGTAACTCAGTTACAGATATCAGAACCTCAGTAAAGCCTAAAGATCTGTGAAATCACAGCCCAGTAAAAAGTTTCAGAGAGGGCTGAGGAGTGTGTTTTGGATATTTTGTAAGGAGTGTTTGGTCATACTTCTGCTTTGTGACTTAAACTCCATGGGCTTTAAAGAAGTCATTGTAAAGGCTCCTTACCAATTTAAAAGGTTCTTCAGACTCACATGTCTTATATAAGAATGTTTCTTCACCGAACTAAAATTGGTTCTTCTATAGCACCAGTCAAAGAACCCATTGTATATTTTTCAGATTGAATAGGGGGGCTGGAAGGGAATTTGTTATGTAACTGCAGAAGGAAAAAGCTATGGGAACAAAGAGCCCTGCTTCACACTGTGTTGATAAAATACATAAAAATCCAGACAGTAAGCTAGCTCAGTAGCTCAGCACTTCTACACTAAGTGTGACATTAGCGTGTAAGTGTTAATGGAGTTTGATTCATTTGATTAAAGATGCTGTTTAATTGGGCTAACAGACTTTTAATGGTTCCACAATATGATCACTAGGAATGCCGCGTTTACAATAGAGAAGGAACATGGGCGCTCCCCTCCACTGCCCTGCTTAAATCCGGGCTCATGGATTCATATATGCAGTTGTTCTGTTCTCCAGATAAACCAGAGGTGAAGATTGTGGTGGAGTTTCCAGAGGGTCCCACGAGGGAAGGGGAGAACCTTGAGCTGACCTGCAAAGCCAAGGGCAAACCACAGTGA
Source organism: Salminus brasiliensis (assembly GCF_030463535.1). Taxonomy (NCBI): domain Eukaryota; kingdom Metazoa; phylum Chordata; class Actinopteri; order Characiformes; family Bryconidae; genus Salminus; species Salminus brasiliensis. The sequence continues at coordinate 21,505,536 of NC_132888.1, forward strand.
GTGTTCCCATTCATTTAACACTTCACCTCTTGTGTAAGAGTCCGAGCGGAAAGATCGATGTCAAGGCACATTTTAATGGATTTGGAATGGCTATATTAAGCCCAATCGACTGTCTGCTCCGGTTTTTATGGCTGTTTAACCGTGGTGTACTCCGTGACACTGTCTTCAGTGTGGAACCGTTGTGTTCAGCCCCAGATTTACTTAACTACTAAACTAGGATTTTGAATTGTCTGTAAACTGGCACAGATAATCATAGATTTTTTCAGACCTTTCTGAAGTGATTTGAGGTGAAATGGCTCACAATATCTACAATGCAAATCTAGCCATTTTATGTACTATCCAAAGGCACTAGTGAATGCAGATAATGGTAAAACAGTAGTAAGTCCATTTTCTTTAGGGCCTATTGTGCCATACAATGCCCTGGTAGCATCTCTAGTACCTCTGTGTGGATTTCTGCTTCAACAATTCAGAGTGTGTCACACTTTGGAATAAACTATACATGAGATTATTTAGCAATAGCCTTTTAAAATTAATTGGCAGCATACACCAATCAGCCATACCACTAATACTGCTGACAGGTGAGGTGAAAAAGAGTGATTTTCTCCCTCTACAGTGGCATCTGTCAAGGAGTGGATATATTAGGCAGCAAGTGAACAGTCAGTTCAGTCAAATACAAGAATCTGAGCCACTTTGACAAGAGACAAATTGTGATGTCTAGACGACTGGGTCAGAGCATCTCCAAAACATCAGGCAGGTCTTGTGGCGTTTTCCCCTTATGCAGTGGTCAGCACCTTTCTGAAGTGCCCATGACCCTGGTTTTAAAAAAGGAATGACTAGTGAACCATTGACAGGGTCATGGGCACCTAAGGCTCATTGATGTGATCCATTGAGATCCCACCTCACAACTTACAGGACTTAATAAAAAAGGATCTGCTGCTAATGTCTTGGTGGCCACAAGATGCCTTCAGAGGTCTTGTGGAGTCCATGATTTGAATGGTCATATCTACTCCAAATTAGGGTTTTATGTCTTATATACAATGTAAAAATAGATGAGATAATACAGTAAGGCACAGAGTAAAAGTGTAGTTGTATTAAATGCCCTGTATAGTATGTATTATTTACAAAAATATTAGATTGAGACTAAAGAAGAAAATACTTCAAATTCCCATCTCTCATATTTACTTGCATCTTTGATGCACTAGTGCTTACAATTGTGTGTGTACAAACTAGGGCTTTGGATACACACTACAAACACAAAGGCAGCAACGGCAGCGATTAGCTTCTCCATTTACACTCCATTCATTCACCCACTGCATTCCTGGCCTTAAAAAAACTCAACTTTGCATAGAGGTTGGGACAGCATAGTGGATAACACTTCTAGCCCCATGCTGTAGACTTTTGTTTTTGCATTTACATTTTAAATGAAGTAATGATCAGATTGAAAATCTAAATATAAAAATGCTGTTTTATTAATTTTTATTAATAAAAAAGTAAATGGGTGCCCATCACAGCTTGGCAATATGGCATTATTTTATTGTATCGTGATCAATTTTATTATCGTGATAGCAACATGCAAACAAACAGTGTAATTAGACTGGTTTAATTAGATGAAGAGCAGCAGATGTTGAATAAAATCACAGAATTCACTATAGGAGAGGATCTGTATAGTAGTTTTTAAGAATCTGTCACTAGTGATGTTTTTAGTCTTTGCTTACATGTATTGTGATAAATATCGTGTATTGTGAAAAAGGTCTTTAAATATCGTAATTCAGTATTTTTACCATATCGCCCAGCCCTAGTGCCCATGCATTAGTGTGGTCTGTAGCAGTTTAGGTATGGCTGCTGGTGTATTTCAGTGAGTAGAAAGTCTGAGGGCGATGTTTTTTTTTATTATTTCTGCAGCGAGGAAGCTGAATGAGTTCTCCTCGTTATCCACTCTCAGCCGGGATGTTGACACAGACATCTCTAAATTATCGTTGTGCTGTTTTACAGGCCTCATCAAATTAACTGGTTCAAAGTGGATGATGATGTTCCCTCCCACGCGGTGATTACAGGCTCTGATCTGTTCATCGAGAACCTCAACAAGTCCTACAACGGAACGTACCGCTGCGTGGCCTCCAACTTAGTGGGAGAAGCCTATGATGAATACATCCTGTATGTGTACGGTATGTATTCAGGTTTGCCTGCCTTCCATTTGGTCCTGTTTAAAAGCTTTAAAAAAAAAAAGAAAAGTTGTACAGACGCTACTGCTGCGTAATGATCCTTCCTTCTTCTGTCTGAATATCTCTGACTCATGCTCCGTGCTTGTGTTTCCACATTCATTTTCTACTTCAGGGGACAATGTTTCCCATTCTACGCCGTAACCTGTTTTTCTTGTATAAAAAGGACAATGAGGCAGAATTATTCAGTGCTTTTATATTCATACCAGACAGCTTTTGTTTTCTACACTCGTAGCCTTTCGACTACTGCAGTATGTTCTTCTGATTGGGCATATGGTCGGGCTGCACAGTGAGGGGTAAGAGCGACTTAGATTGATTGACTACTCGTTTACCTTGATAAATGGAGGTTCAGGAGCGGAAGTGCTGTCAAGTCAGTATTTGGGAAGGAAGGTATGAGTATTCTGATTTTCAACTCTAGGTCAGGTCAAATGTATTTTTATAGCACTTTTAACAACCTATTGTCACAAAGCAACATTACAGAAATCTAAAAATTAGACAAAAATAAACAAAACAAGCAAGCCATAGGGCAACAGTGGTAAGGAAAAAAAACTCACTTATACGCGACTAATAAATGGTATAAAGTCACCCTAACACCACATACACCCATTGTTCTGCTCAGGTGTATTGAAATAATCATTATTGTGCTTAACAGTAGTAATAGTAGTAGTAATGCTGAATCCATTCCATCATATATCCAAGTGTTGGTACATCAGGATGACACAGCAAGTAAAGTGGCCCAAATCCGATTCTCATCAAATCTACAGTTAATGATGTTCATATTATCTATTTAATGTGGCCTATAATCAGACATTCGTCTGAAAAGTTCACGCTCCTAAACTGACCTGCATTCGCAAAAGAGCAAAGCTTCACATGAAGACTCGGTTTCAGCTGCCAGCTGGGCTCATCGCGAGAATGTGCTCAAGCTTGCTGTACAAAGAGCATGTTATTCGGACACGGACGCTTCTTTGTTCTGCGTCCTTGGTTTCTTTACACTTAGTTTTAAAGCCTTGTATTTTCCTTTGTTGCAGCAGCAGCGCCCTCCCATGGCCGCAAACGTCCATTTCCTTAGACATGACATAAAACGCAGAGTGGCTGTTGCGATGTGTCGTCTAACGTTTTTTAACGAGACCAAATTATATGAGGTCTGTTACCTCACTGTCCCGCCACTGAAACCTTCCTTCAATGCGTCCATTTTCGCTTCTCCTTAGCTAATGTAGAGTTTGACTCAGATAACAGTCTCTTGAATTCCGATCAGGCTGAGATCAAGTTGTACTGTTGCGTATCGGATATGCATCAGATTTCAAATGAAAATGACCGATTCTGTGTGTTTTTGCTGTTCACACCAGACATATCACATCAGATTAGGGCCACTTTGACCTGCTGTGTGAATGTAGCCGTAATTTAAGGTGTAAAGTGTAGCGGATACCAGGAATGCTGGGTAGGCAACTAGTCTGGAAATATACAGTGCGATTATTTAAAAGATTGGGGTTGTAGTAATACATATATTGATTCTGATGTTTGGTTTGAGCAAAAATCTTATAAAATATATTACAAATAATTATAATTAAAAAATATATATTTTATTGCATTCTTCTTCAAAAATCAAAATATAAACACCAAACTATCATAAACACACAGATGAAAATTAGAACATTGTGCAAAATCTATGCCAAGTCTGGCTAAATTACATATTAACTGCAGGTAAGAAGCGTAGTTATGAAGGGCTTGGAGGGACCAATGTCCTCTGACTTGGAATTCACAGGCCCAATTTTCAAACCGAGTGTTAAAAAAAAAAGTCCTTCAATGCCACTAAAAACATATTATATGGTGTATTTTGTTTTGGGCACTTCTAGTTCTTGCATACTTTGTGCTACTCTGTCTTTATTTTCATCATAACTGAATAGAAATGGCTGCCACATCATATTTAAAGGTGTGTGTTGTCACTCATTCTGCCCCAGAAAAAGAAACAAATGATGTTCAAACAAATGATGTAAAAAGCCCAATATTGCCCTGACATTCATGCCCATGATGAATGTATGTAAACTGTCAACAACGAATAAAAACGCATGACATAATAATACAGGACACGGGCCCTCTAATGGAACATGTATGAATTTCACACAGGCTCACTCTACATCTCCTCTTGATCCGGTTTCTTTTTAAGGTCCATCTCTCATGCTGCCTAAACAATGTATTGTGCAGCTCCAGATAACGCCAGAACCATGTGTAGATGTGGGAGTGAGGCTGAGTCATATCTGGCAGCAGTCGTTGAGCATGACACTTCCATGACACCTCAACTTAAGCGGAAAATCACTGATCACACTCGCTCTTTCAAAAGAGGCTTCAGTTTCCCTTGTTCTCATCTACACGTGTAATTTTTCTTCTCTTGAAGTGATTTCAGAAAGCAGAACCTTGATTTGGTCTGAAAAAGACATGAGAATTTTAGAATCGTGCTCCTCAGATAAAGGGCGGTGAGGAGATATTCCGTATTAGCTGTTGGATTCAATTACGGCAGGTCCACTCTCCACAACATGGACAATTAGATTACCATGGCTTAATGCATATTTGTTGTTTCTCTTTAAAAGCCTTTGCTAGTTGCATTCCGCCTTAGGGAAGGCCAACACGGCTCACGTTTGTTGTAAACAAAGTAGTTGTGTCTCGTGGCGCATTTCGAAATCAATTTAGCGAGACAGCTGCAGAACATGACATACCTCCGAGGCGCTAACAAGCATGAAGACCTCTCGTAGGCTGATAATCCCAGACCCCGCGTATTCCTCTATGGCCTGTCGGCGTTGCTTTTACCTCGGCGCTACGGGGAGGGCTTGCTGTTTTTGTAGGCAGCGAGTGAAACAGTGACTATAACCGTTTGAGAAAATTCCCATCTCTCTTATTTACTTGCATGTCTGATGCACTAGTTCTTACAATTCAATATGGGCGTGCGTAAGGGGGCGCTGGGTACATTACAAACACAAAGGCAGAGACGGCAGCCATTGGTTTCTCCATTTACACTCCATTCATTCACCCACTGCATTCATGGCCTTAACAAAAGGGGTCTTACATGAGATTGAAATACAATGCACATCTTCCATTGCTGGCGCAGGAGAATTCTCACAGTGTCCCAACTTAAGCACTATTATGTCTGATTCCACGAGCCGGTGAGAATGGAGCGCATTATCATCACACGTCGATTTAGCTGAATTTTAAATGAACATCGGCTTCTTTGAATGGATGAATTGGTGAAGCAGTTGAGCAGTGTCGTTGGTGGGCTATGAATGGGGGTAAAGGGGTCAGTCTCAGTTCAAGCCTGTGTACCTGAAGTTACTTAGCTGTGTTCATAAATGAGGTCAATAAGCTAGTGGTACTCGGCCGCAAGTCCTACACTGATCTCTGAGGAGACCGATTTACCATATATGCACCTAGTAATACATAATTTTAACCTCCAGGGGAGCGGTGTAGGGTTACAAGCCCCCTCTAAATAATCATAATTCTTCCGTACAATTCCCTAATAATTAATAATAAGAATTCTTTGGTAATAAAATATAACCAAACTATTGGTTTTATTGTTAACGCTACTTTAATGTTGAAATAGCTAACACCACATCGTCTGTGGCTGTGGTGGATAGCTAGCTAGCTAGCTGGCAATATATGATATAATAGATGTGTTATATCGATATTATATACAGTCATATCAGAATATTATGACCACTGACCTAATAATGGAAATAACCGCCCTTGACTCGGATGATACTAATGAGACGTCGTAGCAGTTGGTGATGGTGTTCATTATTGAGGTTAGAAGGGTCAACAGTGGTGCGTCGATTGCTCTGCACCCTTCGAGTCATTGTTCCCCTCTGGCATCAGTGTCCTGTAGGGCACCACTGTTATGCCGAGCCATCTGAGGCATAGGTGTTCATAATATTCTAAAAAACGTATATATAAAACATAACAGATATGAGGAATTCTCCTGATTAACCAACTTAAAATGATGCAGTGATTGATCTCAACGCATCAATCTAGTCTCAACGCATTTTTATTAGTTGATAGTATTAGTTATTAAGTATTAGTTAAAGTTATTAGTTGTTATTATTAGTTCTGGTGGGTCAACAATACATTTTAAGTTGAGCCTCAAAACATGAGGAAATGAGCTGCAGCTAAAATTGATTAAATATAACAAAGTAGTTGTGTCTCATGGCACATTTCGGCTTGCTGTTTTTGGAGGCAGCGAGTGAAACAGTGACTTTAACTGTTATGATAAAAGCATTTTAAATGTGCAGTTTGTTTTTACTGTAGTGAGGTAAAAGTGAATTACTCCCTACCTGTAGGGGGAGCCCGGGAGAAAAAATATCAGTTCTCACATAACAAGCTTTCGGTACTTCTTTCTTTGAGACTTTTAATTTCACCTCACAACATTTCAGTGGATTTTTTACTTTAATGCAAAGTGGGGTAAAACTGGTAAATAGAATTTACTGTATGATGCACTTTCAGATTAACCAAACCACATATTTCATTAAACCCTTCCTTTAGTAATGACAGAAACGCTAACAGTAACATCAAGTTGTATTTCAGTATCAATCAAACACATTGAAAACAACTACTTTTGTGCTTCAGCTCAAGCAGAAGTATAACTAGGACTTTTAACTACTATTATCTGAGTAATAGTTTACAAAGGGTACCTTTAAGTTCACTAAAGCACTGGATTTGTGTGCTTTATCCTGCCCTTGCATACTGTAAATTTTTTATTAACTTTTTAATGATTCTCTATTTTTTGTTTAAATCAACTGTATCTATAGAGAATACTGAGTTGAGGGACAGTATCCTCACCTCTCCCGATAGCGTTGCACCATTGGGTTAATATAAGTAATAAGTCACTATGGGCAAAATAAAAAGTGAAATATAAGGTGGCTAACTTTTATCTATTTTACAGTTGCACTTGATACCAGGGCCATGCTGCGCTACACAGCCTTTTAAAGAAGTGTACTTCACTAGACTGTTTCAGTGAAATATGCTCTTTAACAGCACAACGGTCAACGCACGCATATATGTCAACCTTGCTGCTCTCGAGTGTCAAGCTGGGGTATAAACTTGAATTGCCGAAGTTACAGTCTGTTCAACCTCTGGGGCCGGCTGATTTACAAAAGGGGTCTTGGTTGCTTTTGAGTAGTGCCTCTGCTTATAGTCAACAAGTATGTATACTGAAATAGTGATGCTTTGAATTACCTGGATTCAAAAGATTAGACATTGTGTGAATAAAGGCATTGACCAAAGGAAGTAAACTGAAGGTTACTGTTGTTCTGATGTAACCGCATCCTCATAACACATTCATAAGCAGTGAATAACAATTAATATCGATACTTTGTATACAGGTTATGTTAGTATTTGCAAAATAATAAGGGTGAATGAAATCATAAGGGTGTTTTATGATGGAAATGTTTATAGTGTACATTATATGAACTTAACTAAAGCTTGTTCAATTTGGAATACTGTTATGAAGCATCATACAGTGTAGGTAAAGGTGCATGTATTTGTCACTGTACAGTGTGGACTGTACAGAACCCACAACCCTGTTATCGATATCCCGGCGCTCTAACCGCTGAGCCACCACTGCCCCTTAGCATTATTATATCCCAATTATTATATCCCAAGTAATGCTAAGTCAGTGTAGCAGTATTCCCAAGTAATGCTTAGCCAGTGTAGCATCATTCCCAGGTAATGTAAAGCCTGTGTTGCATCATTCCCAAGTAATATATTACATTTATGTGGAACTGTAGGATGTACACATCTACAAATGGTTCTTTGAGTCATGCCATAGAAGAACCACTTTTGGTTTAATAAAGAACCATGTTTGTATTAGAGATGTGAGTATGAAGAACCTTTAAATTGGGGGAAAAACCTTTACATCAAGGGAATGCTTCTTAAAATCTTAAATAGGTAGAATTGGAATGAAAGTGTACAAGAAGTTTTGGATCCAATAAATCCAGTGCATTACTTTTTTCAGTGTCCCAGTTTAGTGAGCTTGGGTGTAGACTGCGGTAACCCTTCTTTCGCGTTGCATGCCAATTCTAATAGTAACTATGAATATGACAGAATATTAATGTTTCCTATAATTAATTTTTCATTATGTAGTACATTTCACTGTGCAGAGTGTTTTGAACATCACATTATTCACAGTTGTGGGATTCACAGTGGACTTTCTTCACTACTGCTACATTACTAATTTACAGTGTATTGTATATGAACGTGAATGCATTAGTGGTGCTAGCCTCACACAGGCACAGTCAAAAATCATCCATTTTCAAATCTCAACATAATTGCGACAGATGTCAAAACAGGAATGAGGATTAGCCAGAAAGAAAAAAGGAAAACAGAAAACAATGCCGAACCTGGGTGGCAGACAGGGAATAGCGTCATTGATCTGTCTTGAAGTCTTATTCCTTTCGTGTTTCACCATGGACACACCATTATCATCACTCCATCTTTCAACATTCCCCCTTTTCTATTATAAGTTTGGCAAAAGTGAAAGAAAGTTTTCAGTTCTTTTGAAAGGCTTTTTTGTCCTTTGTGATGCTTCGGCTGCTTACGACAAAAAGCGTCTTGCTGTGGTTAGTGAATATGATAGTCTGAAGTGGAACAATGGATTTCCTGGACTTAACTCTGTCTGACCTAGCTGCCAATTTCATGACCAGGAGAATCAAAATTCCTTCTATGTGTTGGACAGTTTGACAGTGGATGACAGATTCTGTATCTTTCTGTGTAAACTAACTAATAGGGCATTTTAAGTACTTTAATATTAATATTGTTTTTTTTTAAACAATTTCCACACATAACCGCGTGGCTAGTCCATACATTTCCCCAGCTAATCTACCTGATTAGCAAACTAACACAAAGCCACAAATTCTCATATTATTTTTAGATATTGGCATGAGGGGTTTAGCTTGACTACTTTGTGTTGGTGTGTCATTCCCAGGTGAAAAACATTTAATAAAAAAAACAAACCAACTGTAAATCACTAAATATGGCCATTACATTTTAATTATCCACCATTTCTCTCCACTTGAAACATAACAATACTAGTATCACTAATCTAGCTGCAGAAGTATCACTTGACTAAAACAAATTGACAGCTTTTCATGAGGAGCTGAAATTTAGGAGTACAGTACAAACAAAAAAACAAACTAACAAAAAAAACAAAAAAAAAAAACAAAAACAAATATATATATATATATAAAGTACAGAATTAAACACCAAAACAAAGACCTTTGAATGGTGTGCAAAACAGCTTCATGATGAATGATGTCTGATATGATAATATTAAACAATATTCATTTTAAATCTCAAATTTCAAATATAATTTATTGTCTTTTAAAATGTTTGAGATTTATGAAGTAGTAGTTAGTGATTTAGTAATGGTTCAAAAGTGAATCAGTATTACTGTATTGTGAGATAATGTTTAGTGATTCAATAATGATTCAGTAGTTTCCAGTAGTGAAGGAATGTTTAGTGATTCAGTAATGATTCAGTAGTTTCCAGTAGTGAAGTAATGTTTAGTGATTCAGTAATGATTCAGTAGTTTCCAGTAATGAAGTAATGTTTAGTGACTCAGTAATGATACAGTAGCTTTCAGTAGTGAAGCAATGCTTAGTGACTCAGTAATGATACAGTAGCTTTCAGTAGTGAGGCAATGCTTAGTGATTCAGTAAGGATTCAGTAGTTTTAAGTAGCAACATGTTTTTTGATTTAGTTTTTTATTTAAACATATATATATATATATATATATATATATATATATATATATATATATATATATATATAAATTTATTATTATTTAGTAGTATTATTTGGTAAAGTTATGACGAGTAATAATGATGTGTGCGTCCACTGAATTGTAGCAATATTTGATTGGTCTTTTATCAACATTACAGGACCTTCAGAATGGCCAATCCATTGGCTTTTGGAAATTATACAATGCGCCTAAAACTAACTGTATGTGTATTTACTGTATGTGCATGCTATTTTATTAACAACTGCAGAAGAGCCATTTAAAAGAAGGAAAAGGGTCTATGTATATAATTCCTTTGAAGGTTTGAATATGTTAATAGTAGCGTTTCATTATTTTCAGCTTAGGTCCTGGTCCAAACACAACCAGCTAAATACATGTTGTTGCTCACAGGGGAATTGATTTCTCTCAGTAATCATGTGATCTTGCTTAATTAGTGTATGTCTTTTATCTCCCAGCATGTGCGTTTTTATATGGTATTCACAGTGGAATACGGCTAGCAGGTGTGATTCAGGCAAAGCATTTCATTTGTTGGTAGAGCTAATCAATCTAGTCTAGCTAATTGCATGTTTACCTTTTAATCACCAGTCAGTGGATCATGATTAGGAATGTGCAGTTGCATAAAGGACCAATTTTCTCATTTATTATCTGGCCCGACATATTAAAAACAGCCCATGTCATTTATAATTACTAAAACAGCCTTTTATAGCTACTTTTTACCAGTATGCTTCAACCATGAAGTTGCATTTTTCCAGTACCAGATTAAGCTTGACAGATTTTATAGTGCATGGTTGGAGCACAGTAAACTTCAGTATTTTCCATTTGGCACATGCTGGTTTGCTAAGTTGTTACTGACCGCTTCTTTTACCCACTCTCCTCCCGGTGGGCCCCCAGGTGTGTTTCAATTACACTCACTTGGATGTGGTGAGCCCTGGCCAATAGAAGTAAAAAGCAAGAGGAGAGTATTGATGGAGCTTGTGTCCAGCATTAACCTCCATATCCTGCTAAGAAACCCCACTGTCCAACAAACCCTTGCTGAAACATTAACAAACTTCAAAGTGAACTGTAGCCATTACTGCAGAGCCACTGTATCTGTACATGTACCATATTCAGGCAATACCTTTTAAACCTTTTAAATAACCTTTTAAATTGGCTGGTTATGTTACTGTGTCTTTAGGATTGATGTATGTGAATCACCTGTGTTTGTATTTGCTGAAATACTCCTTTTAAATGTAGAACTACACATGCTGTATACAGCAACATGTTTGGGCACTCTTGGTCAAAATAGTGAATAGTGAATAGTGAAGCAAAAATGACCTAATTTCCAAAATGCATAAGTTACAGATAACATTTCTTTAACTCCTTAATGCAGCAAGGCTTATTACACACTAATGTGTACTACTGAGTATCTGCATGGACTTCTGTACAAATTGGTGGGGCTATTCTTTGGTAATAGAAGTTTGTAATACTTTCAGTCCGGCAGCGAGCCCTAATCTTTTTAAGGGGTTCATATTTTGTACCAGATTTTTTTATTCTGTCTTTTACAGCTTTAACTAAAAAGGAAAAGGACCTAAAACAAAAGTTTAGGCACCCTGCATGGTCAGTACTTAGTAACACCCCCCTGTGGCAAGTTGCACAGCTTGAAAACGCTTTGTAGCAGCTAAATGTCTTTCAGTTCGTGTTTGGGGGATTTCTCAGTTCTCAGACTGTAAGGGCCATGGCAAAACCTCTAGCTTGCGCCTCTGGCGGCAGTCCATTGTAGATTTTGAGGTGTGTTTAGGATCATTATCCTGCTGTGGAAGCCATCCTCTGCTCCTTTTCAGCTTGCTTCACAGAGAGTTGTGTCAAAGAAGCTGAATAATTTGGTGCTTGCATCCAGAATCTGCTGCTATTTAATTAAAAACCATTCTTGCTTTTACCGGTGAGATGTTCCCCATACCACTGGCCAAAGCATGACCGATCTACTCCCGTGCTTAACGCTGAACAGTTGGAGAGATGTTCTTTTCATGAAACACTATAATACTTTTTTTTTTCTCCAAACATACCTTTGCTAATTAAGGCCACAAGATTCTGTTTGAACATCATCAGTCCACTGGACTAATTTCCAAAATGCATCAGGTTTGTTGAGATGAGTGAAATTTGTGGCGAGGACGCAGGAAAGGTAGAACAGTGGACCATCACTCTGTGATTCAGTCTGTGGAATCATCCTGAAGGCTTTTGATTTGCCTTTCTAGCAACTCTAGAAGCGGTCCCCTGTGAAAGTTTTCTTGGTATCTCATCCCCAGTGACCTCAACTTGACCCCCATAATTCCAATGGCTACCTGAAACCTGAGTATTTTTAAAGTAAAATTGCATCACCTGGCCTTTTCCAGCAGTGATTGTGAACAAGCCCTAACAAGCTAATTAAGGTCAGAAACCTGGGTTCTTGAACATCTGCATGATATTTCGTGCCCTTTTTCACTCTACAATGGTACAGAAGACAAAGGATACACTAGTCTTTTGACCACAACTCATTAGAACAGTCAACGGTCAGAAGTGCAGTACAGTCAAACATTAAAACTTTAAAGTTCATTTAAAATGGACAGTGTTTGAAATGGACTGAGGATCCCTACGCTGTGCATTGTAGGCCTGACGGTTGGTGAATGAATATGTTTACATACTGTAGTTTTTTTTTCAAAAAAGCTCCATGTCTTTACGATTCTAATTAACAACATGGACTTTTGCAGCCTTGTTCTTGGACTGGTTTAGAAAGAAGCATAAAAGCAAGTAGCTCTTTTACTGTGAAGGTGTTGAGCTCAAGCTGTGGCTGATTGCATTGATTTTTCCGTATGAAGGATCTGCTGTGTCTATAAATGGCCTTGAGTAGGTAGTAGTGCTGTTTCCTTTGTATTTGTTTCAGCCACAAGCGACAGCATTTCAGACTTTGAGGGCTTCACTATTATACACACTATTACAGCCCTTACTATACTGCTATTACACATAATGTAACTGAATGGGCATCCATACAGAGCATAGGTGTTGCAATTCATAGGAAAGCCTTAGAGTCAATTTTCCTCCTTTGTATTGCATGCAGACCTGTTTGGAGCCGTTAGTTTCAGGGTTGTTGTTTTTTTTTTAGGCTAAAATGCCTGCTCCATTCTGCACAGTATTGCTGGGGTGTTGCTTATGTTGCGGTCAGTATTGCGCTACATTTTCATGTAGAGAAGCAGAGAAGCCAGGTGCTGAAAGTCACACCTAGAGTCTACTGGCAGAGAAAAGAAGCCTATCTGTCCATCTGTTAGCTTCCGAGCTGCCTCTGTCCCAGATTTCACCTCAGCCCACAGATCAAAGAGGGTCTGTAAATAAGCTCTCCTAACTCTCCTGTCATTGAGAAAATGGATTACGTATGGATGCACAATATGTACCGCATTAGTTTGTGTGAGTTTTGTGAGCAAGCTGAAACAGACAGAATATTTAATCGTATAGTATTTTTATATTATTCTATTAATGACAGCTTTTACTTTTCTGCTATCATCAGTACGACCGTGTGGCATTGAGATGTTTGTAATTGACCTCTGTTCGGAAAGCGGTGTGGACTGAAGCACTCTCCTGAACTTTGTTGCTCTTTATAATAGTAGTGTTAGAAAATACTGATATATTAAAGTATCACAATATGTTTTGTAATACTGCACAGATTCTCAAAAGCACAGTATGGATTCTAATTAATAATAGGGCTCCACCTCACAATTATTTCTCTATTGATTCATCTAATTGAGGATTTATCACTTTACTTGGAAGGTCCTTTGTAGATGCCCTCATAGATGCTCACCTGACATTCAACTAACATTGAACTGAATGTCTATTAAATACAACTGAGGTCAATGTTGAATGTAACCCTATACCTCACCTTAACTGTACCCTTGAATTAACTCCACAACCTAACCCTAACCTAAATCTCAAAACTAACCTAAACCTTACCCTTAAATCTAACCCTAACCTTACCCTTGAATCAACCCTAAAACCTAAGCTAAATCCTAAATCTAACCCTAAAACCTAACCTTAACTCAACCCTAAAACCTAACCTAAATCCTAAATCTAACCCTAAAACCTAACGAAAATCTTAAATCTAACCCTAAAACCTAATCTAAATCTTAAATCTAACCCTAAAACCTAACCTTAAATCAACCCTAAAAAATAATCTTAACTCAACCCTAAAACCTAACCTAAATCCTAAATCTAACCCTAAAACCTAACCTTAAATCGACCCTAAAAACTAACCTTAACTCAACCCTAAAACCTAACCTAAATCTTAAATCTAACCCTAAAACCTAACCTTAAATCGACCCTAAAAACTAACCTTAACTCAACCCTAAAACCTAACCTAAATCTTAAATCTAACCCTAAAACCTAACCTTAAATCGACCCTAAAAACTAACCTTAACTCAACCCTAAAACCTAACCTAAATCCTAAATCTAACCCTAAAACCTAACCTTAAATCGACCCTAAAAACTAACCTTAACGCAACCCTAAAACCTAACCTAAATCTTAAATCTAACCCTAAAACCTAACCTTAAATCGACCCTAAAAACTAACCTTAAATCAACCCTAAAAACTAACCTTAACTCAACCCTAAAGCCTAACCTAAACCTTAAATCTAAATTTAAATCCTAAGCTTAACTCAAGCCTAAACCCTAACCTAAATCTTAAATCTAACTCTAAAACCTAACCTAAACCTTAAATCTAACCCTAAAGCCTAACCTAAACCTTAAATCTAAATTTAAATCCTAAGCTTAACTCAAGCCTAAACCCTAACCTAAATCTTAAATCTAACTCTAAAACCTAACCTAAACCTTAAATCTAACTCTAAAACCAGACCTAAACCTTAAATCTAAATTTAAATCCTAAGCTTAACTCAAGCTTAAATCCTAACCTAAATCTTAAATCTAACTCTAAAACCTAACCTAAACCTTAAATCTAACCCCAAATCTAAGCCTAACATTTAAACCCTAACCATCAACCCTAAAACCTAACCCTAACTCTTATATCTAAACCTAATCCTAAAAGAGTAAGGTTGCAGGTTTAAGATTAGGTGCAGGTTTACATTCATTAGTCAATCATTCAGATTCAACTTAGTGTTCAGCTGCACTTTTGAGGCATCTACAACAGACCATCCACGTGAAGTGGTACCATTTTTTGCTTTAGTCAATTTATCTAACAGCTACTTTATTGATTATTCTAAAGTGTTTGTGTGTGTGTGTGTGTGTTTGTGAAATGAATTTATAATAATTAAAATGCATTTCTAGCTACCTAAATTGTTACAAAAAAATCTTACAATGCTATTGTTACAGTGCTAAAAAGAGTACCACCATAAAAGGAATATCGTCGCGTTGTAAACAAACAGTCTTGTTAAGTAGCAGCTAAGCATTTTTCACCCAAAGCTTAGGTTATGCTCTGTACATTAAAGAACAACACAGAAATGCTAATAAATGCATTTTACAGCATCTTTAAAGTCACACTGTTGCACTGACGGCACGGTTGAATAGTCAGAGAAGTATATTACGATGGAATTGATCACAGTGCTCAGATATATGAGGATGCAAACACATGCACTGCACCTCCAGTTAGCATTTCTGCATCTTCAGATGAGCTCTGGAGAAAATGCAGTAAAGTAAACTTAGGATGAAGACTGTAATTAAGCTAGATTACGCTCCTCTGGAAACGTGTGCGTTATCTCCAGGAGGTTTACTGCTCCAGGTAGCAGTGTCTAACATCAGTTGTAGTCTCTGGCAACACAAGCAAAAGCAGGGTACACGTGCACCTGTCACCTTCTATTACATCACACTGCTTTACTTATTTATTTACTGGCTTCTCATTTTCCTTACCACTTATATCATGATAAGCAGCAAATCACCTGGCTGGTATTAACAAGAGAAAGCCAGATCCATCATAGTCCTTTTCTGTGTGCCGAGGTCAACATGAACAACTAGAAAAGTGCACAGCTTAAGTGGCTCCCACTTCCAGGCAGTTTTAGTAATGTTGCTATGTGGTTGCTACGGTGTTGCTAAGTGCTTGCTATGGTATTGCTAGGGTTTTGCTATGTTATGTTGCTAAGTGGTTGCTATGGCATCCCAGGTGGTTGCTAAAGTGTTGCTAAGTGGTTGCTGTGGCATCCCAGGTGGTTAATGTGGTGTTGCTAAGTGCTTGCTATGGTATTGCTAGGGTTTTGCTATGTTATCCTAGGTGGTTGCTAAAGTGTTGCTAAGTGGTTGCTATGGCATCCCCGGTGGTTGCTAAAGTGTTGCTAAGTGGTTGCTGTGGCATCCCAGGTGGTTAATGTGGTGTTGCTAAGTGCTTGCTATGTTATTCTATGCGGTTGCTATGGTGTTGGTAAGTGGCTGCTAGGTGGTTACTCTGGTGTTGTTAGGGTTTTGCTATGTTATCCTAGGTGGTTGCTAAAGTGTTTCTAAGTGCTTGCTATAGCACCCCAGGTGGTTGATATGGGGTTGCTAAGTGCTAGTTACTATGTTATGCTAGGTAGTTGCTAAATTGTTGCTAAGTGCTTGCCATGTTATCCTATGTTGTTGCTATGGTATTGGTAAGTGGCTGCTAGGTGGTTGCTATGGTCTTGCTAGGGTTTTGCTATGTTATCCTAGGTGGTTGCTAAAGTGTTTCTAAGTGCTTGCTATAGCACCCCAGGTGGTTGATATGGGGTTGCTAAGTGCTTGTTAGATGTTATGGTAGTATAAGGTGATTGCTATTCTATTTCAAGTGGTTGCCAAGGTGTTGCTCAGTGGTTGAGAGGATGCTGCTTGGTGGTTGCTAGACAGTTGCTTTGGTGTTGCATGTGGTCAATCAGGTATTATCAAGTGGCTGCTTTGATACTCCATGCAGTTGGTTTGGTGTTAAAGGTGTATTTGGATCAAGTGTGCACAAACGTTTGCACGCCAAAAGTTGCCCAAATCGTACAATCACACTGAATAAACTGCAGTTAGAATGGTGTCAGTATCTGAACTGAACTGCAGGGTGAGTTACACAACGTCAATCTGTCACAAAACAATTAATTCTAAAATTAAAATTAAAGAGCAAATTTGTAATGCGCAACCATAATGATGTTAAACCAGAAGCATGTACTTTCATTTGCTCCATAATTCATGCTGTGCTCATTTGTGAAACATAATTTACTCCAGTGACCTTTGCTGCGAACCCGGGCCAGTTTATAACAACCGTTATATCTAGCATTATGTCGTTGTACTGCCCACCCCTACACTGCACAAACCTAAAACATGGCAGAAGTGTTTAGAAGTGTTTTTGAGGTTTTAAAGCAGCATTATGGGAAAATTGTTATTCCTCACTCCTGGGCTCCCCCTAAACTGGGAAGTGAAATTCGCAGTTTGACTGAAGGACACGCTTTACACATGCATTTCTGGGCAGGCTGAGAGATACAGGACCATCGCTGAGAGTGGAAGAAGCATGTGGACTGACATGGAAGAATAAATTATGAGAATTTATTCGCAAATACAACTCAGGTTACGCAGCATTCTCACTAGCTTTGCCCAGCCCGCTATGTAAAGTTACATAGGTCAGTTACCAGTGGCGGAGCCAGGAATGGAATTGATAGAGATGCTATTATCCTTTTTACAGTCAGTGAAGCATCACAGTGGTTTTGAAATTTTAAATTATATTTAGGTAAAAAATGCTACATAATATAAATATTAAACATAAATATTAAACCTATTAATAACTGTTGATTTAAGCTTAAGCTAAAACCAAAACTTCCGCAGGGTAATTAAATCAAGGCGCAACATTTTCAGCCAACATTTGGAGAGGTGGCAAATCATGGCGGAAGGAGGAAGAGAAGAGACACACTGTGGGTGAGATTAGGGGCAAATCACGAGGGTTGTCAGGATCCCGCCGGCGATGATCACCCGTGTGCCTTGCTGATTGGAATTCCGCGCTCTCGTCCTCGCAGCCTGCGGAAAAAAAGAAAAAAAGAAATATTGCACGTCCAGAACACATTCATATTTCAGCGCTCATAACGTTAAGCCAAGAGTCACCCGGCCTGCAAATTGCCCATGGAAAACGCTTGTTTGCTTGACTATTATGCATGCCACATCCCATTCAGACCTTTTGGTGTTGGCCGTCTCCTCTGCATGCACAATTTTATTTTTTTTCCCCCTCTTTCCCGAACAGGAGACGCTGACATTTCCAATAGCCGCGTCTGCAGCCGGTCACAAGGCATGAAATCCTCTCCGAAATATTTTCATCAGAGAATCCGGGCCTGCAGCTCCCCGCGTCCGTGGACATTATGCCGTTCTTGATGTTTTATCATTAGTTGGGAAGTGTTTGGGCCCCTACTGAGATCTTTTGATGGAGCGCAGACAATAAAGCGGTGGAGACAGCCAGCCAATTTTGCCCGCTGTGACTCTACCCCAGCAAGGGGGCTGAGTATTTGTGGTAAAAAAAATAAAAATAAAAAAAAGCAGGGGAGAGAGAGAGAGAGAGAGAGAGAGAGAAAGCAAAGGATGATGATGGGCACACTGCAGACAGCCTTCTACATCCACAGCACAAAGCTCACCTGCTTCTGGAAACCATCATTGCATTATGTGTGTGATTCTCCGGGCTTTAAGAAATGTAATGATGCCAGTGAGGCCACTGTAATACAGTGTGCCAGGCGTACTGTTTGTTGCTGGGTGATATCTAAAAATACTCAACACGATACTTTCCTGTTAAGAAAAAGGCATTATTGATCATAATCACCCCTTCTCTGCAAACACACTCGCTTTATAGAGATTATAAGAGCAATCTGAATGTGCAGTATTGTCTAAATACTGCAGCAGAGTGTTATCAGATTTTTCAGGTTTTAGATTTGGATTTCTGTACAGATGGGTGGGGCTATTCTTTGGTAATAGAAGTTTGTAATAACCCGCCGGCGGTCCCCTTAAAGGCTGTTTAAGGGGTTAAAAACACAGACAGTTTACTGCTTACCTTCGTAACATTTAAGGACACTGGGCTTTGTACCATTTTAGGTTGTTCTCGGGACTTGAACTGATTAAATTCCTATAAAAACTGGGAAAAAATGGGTTGTTCTAAAACTTTTGACCGGTAGTGTATGTTCTATGTGCTAGTGTGCAGTTCTTTAGCTTGTTTTTTTTTCTTTTCTTTTTGATAATCACTTCTTGTTTTGATCATTATGTGATGTTTTGCGTGTGGATGGTCTTTAAATTACTGACACTAAAGAGATTTGCCGCTAATATCCCACGCTAATTGTGTGCTAACTTCACACACTGCTGCACTTCACAAAGTTACAAAGCCGCAAAGCAACATTAGCTTGCTTTACAAAAAAAGAAAAAAAATAACAAATCTTTTTCCATTGTTATACACACTCCTGGGAAAACACGAAGTATTCTTGTACCCCACCAGGACGCTGAGCTGTAAGGAAAAATGCTTTGATTTTCCCTCAGATTGTGCCGCACTTTGGGAAATCCACAGACAGCGGAACATTGACTCTGCTGTAGCCTATTGGCGTATTAATGCCAGGCTGTAACCCACTGATTTAACTAAAAATGGATACTGATGGGTACTGGCATCGGAACGGCATTGATTTGGATACCAGGAGGGAAAAGAAGAATCAACCGATCAAATCCTGCCTTTCTTTCTGTGGGATAGTGTTTGAGTTTCAGGCCATGTTTACATTGCTAGCAAAGGTATCCAAAGGTGTCATTACTGCCCAAATCCTAAAATGCACACTCAGACCAGATCTACAGTGCCATGCAATAGGCTGGGCACCCCTGGTCAAGATTTCTGCTACTGAGAATAGCTAAGTGAGTAGAAGAAAGGGTTCAGACCTTAATTAACTTGGGCTTGTTGGCAGTTATTGTTAGAAATTCCAAAGCTTTATAAATACTCTGACTCCTCAAGCCTTGTCCCAAGACAGCTGCCGAGCACTCTATCAAGTTGAGGTCTGGAAGACCAAGGAAACTTTCAGAGAAAACTTTCCGAACAAATCAAAAGCTCTGCTTGACCGCAAAAGAACTTCAGAAAGATTTAGTAGACTCTGGAGTGGCGGTGCACTGTTCTACTGTGCAGTGGCACCTACACAAATAGGACCTTCACGGAAGAGTCATCAGATAAAAAAACAAAACAAAACCGTCATCCTTACCACAAAATTCAGCATCAGACTTTTAAAGTGGATCATTTAAACAAGCCTGACGCATTTTAGAGACAAGTCTTGTGAAAAAGAACATCTTTCCAACTGGTGAGTTGATCAGGCTTTGGGTTTATGTTGCAGCCAGTGGCAGGAGGAACTTTACACTGGTAGAAGGAAAAGTATGGAGTTAATTAAATACCAGCAAATTCTGGAACTTTTGTAAAACCAACAAACAAACAATCTACTCGAAAGAGAAAACGTGGTATAGTGCCATCTCTGGTTTTCCTCTCTAGTTTTCTGTCAGTTCATCATCCTCAGGGTACCGTCTGATTACACTGCCCTGTTGTCCAGGCCTGCTGTGATTGTCTTGTATGTGCTGAAAAACTACCAAAAATATACGATCGGTGGACTTTGAACCTCGAAGGGCCTTCTTTTGATGTGTGGCTGATTACCATAGTCTTTTCGAAGAGCCCCTGTAGGTCACGTATTCGCCATGTTCACTTCCGTACCCCTCCTTGGACAATGTAACCTTATCTTTTTGTCCTCATAATTAAGCAAAAGCATCATTCTCTGTTGTGCTCTGATTCTCGTTCTGGGTTATTTACATGAAAATAGACAAAACGTCTCTTAGAGGTCAGCTCGCCTTCAGGTTGTCTAATTAAGATAATAACACAATAATAATGCAGAAGGCATTGGTTCACTATAGAACTGTCAGACGCATGCGACATTACTTTGAAACAGGCGAATTAACGAGCTCTGTTCTGTTGGTTTCATGTGAGCAGCAGGTCTTTCCCGGAGAGGTGAACTCAGTTCTGTCAGATTTCTCGTGTTGTACTAACATTTCAGTGCTTTCAGAATGCTTTATTCCGGGGGGTTATTTCCCTTTTTTCATTTTCTGCCTCTTGTGTGTGTGTTTTTCATTTTGTTTCCCATCTAGATGTTCTCGCCACAACCCCCCCACCCACTACTACCACCATCAACCCTGATGCTGCCCAAGGTACCGTACGCCCTCCCGGCTTCAGGGTGCTGCTTCCATCTCACCTGTTTGCCTTTTTTTTGGTCTCTTTCTTTGTGCCTCCTGTGTTCTGTTTTGCCTATGTGTGTAAATGTATGTGTCTGTGTGTCTTGTGAGTGTATGTGCAAGAGGAAGAGAGAGAGCGGAATAGAGAGAGACAGAGAGAGAGAGAGAGAGAGAGAGGAAGTGAGGTGCATGTTTATGGAGTATAAGCTGTAACAGACAGCAGGAGAGGGTGAAAGATCAGGGGCTTGTGCAGGGCAGGCAGGCCGCTGTAATAAGATCACCCCGCTGATAACACACTCAGTGGCCGCGCGGCTGCAGCACTTGTCAGGTTGTGCTTGTCAAATCCTTTTCCTGTCACCTGTTTGATCTTCAGCGCTGGAGATTCATTTTTACAGAGAGAATCTTTTTCCCCAATCTGCCACTGCCGTTCTCCGGCTCGTGGTTCCTCACAAGACCTCGGCATTATTAGCCAAGTCATCAACAGCAAGAGCCAAATGTTGACCGGATGATTAAAAAAGAAAAGCAAGGATTCATTATTTATAGATAAAATTTATACCACCTTAACAAATATTTCACAGTGAAGACATCTGTAGTTGCTGTCATATTGCAGTTTAGAGTTACTGATGTTTGGGTACTTTCTTCAAATGTAATAGATGTGATTCACGAAAGCCAGAATTTCACATTTAGTTAGTAGTTAGTTAGTGTCACAAACTCTTATTTTGAACTAGTAAACACTGGAAAGGGAATATAAGCCACATATAAATTGCATTCCATTGTTAATCAGTTGGAGAAAAAAAGTTATAATAAACACTTACCGATTCAAACTGTGCTCTGAATGAGCTCTCACGTTTGCTTGGGAAAAACTATCTAAAAAAAAACATAGTTCATCCTGCAAATGAGGAAGCCTCGTATATGTACTGTATACACTGACAAATATGGTAGCTCATGAAGACCTCTGATTCTACAGTACACACTGACACAGTTCCACTGTCCCCAGTAATGACAAGTACTTATCTGATGACATCTGATTTAAACCAGTACCAATTGATTTCCATTCTACAGTGGAATGGCCCTCGGGGGAGGGGGGGGGGGTGGTTGGGCTGTGAAATGAGGCGACATTGACATAGATTTTGTTCACTCTGAAGGACGAATCAGAACAGTTTGTTGGATTCGATTTTATCTGATTTGTGTTCCACCTATTCAGCCTACAACAGTTAAGCCCTACCTATTTACACGGACGTTGCTGCTTTTTAAAAAAAGGCACAGTACAGTACAGTACAGTGCAGCCAATCAGAATAGAACTCATTTATATACACCCATAAGCCATAACATTAACATTACCACCTGCCTAAATTTGTGTAAGTCCCCATCAGGCCACAAGAACTGCTCTGACCCTTCAAGTCTTGGGTTCCCACAGACCTGGTACCTGGCTCTAAAATGATAGTAGCAAATCCTTTAAATCCTGTATGATGTGAGGTGGAACCTCTTCAGTGAGCCTTTGGCACTCATGACCCTGTCGCCAGTTCACCAGTTGTTGTTCTTTGGACCACTCTTAGTAGGTGTTAACCACTGCATACACAATGAGTTCCTTATGCTTGTCCATTTCCCCTTCCAACACATCAACGTCAAGAACTGACTGTTGATTTGCTGTGTAATATAGCTCACCCCTTGACAGGTGCTACTGTACAGAGTTAATAAATGTTATTCACCTCATCTGTCTGTGGTTGTAGAGGTTGATCAGGGGAAATAATTCTTAAATCTGAAATTCAGATTTAAATAATGAAACAGCTTACAAACTTACAAGCACGGTTTAAAGGTTTTCGATAGACACAGAACTGTCAGAAATTTACATTTCCCAGCTTGTTCCAATGAACCACAAGTGAGAAGTAATGAATATTCATTCTCACTTAATTTACTGAACCACGCTTTTCTTATTGCCGTCAGTAAGTGCAACTTGTAAGGGTTAAAACTGTAAGTGTGGAATTCCAGATTGTGTGAACAGACCGGCTGCTTTGCCGGCTAAAACGAAACGAACTTGAGATCTTGACAAGGACTGAAGGGGTCTTGCTTAGAAAACATCTGTGTTGTGTGCTCCAGTGCCATATGTAGGCACCTTCAGGTCTAATTCATGCTCCTCCACATAAAGACAGCAGCTTAGTACCGGGAATGCCAGCCAAATAAATCAATGTTAGGAGGTCCAGGGAACCTAGAACCGTAATGCATTTTTGATGAACTGGCAAAGAGTGATAAAGGATAGGGAGCACTCCACTTAAAAAAAAATCAATTAAGCCATAATGTCTTGCTGAAGTGCTGGGTAGCTTTAGGCGCTGACATTTCGAGATGATTGCCATTTATAACACAAAATAAATGGCTAAATGGAAGTGCTCTGCACACCAATAGTTGCAACTTTTGACAGGTGCCTGAACCACCCCCCCGCCATCAAACACCGCCTTATAATTGATATGCTAGGAGCGGGGTGCAGCATTAGCCTTCCCAGAACCGCAGAAGAACCTTCAAGGCCCTGCTTCTGCGTGATCATACGGCTGAACTGAGACGTATGTTTCATCTGTGAAGAATATCAAGAACATATTCTCTCTTCCCCTATCTGTAAAGCCTCTGTGAATACAGAAGAAAGCTACAAGAAGGTGCATTATCGGTGTGTCAGTCTTAGCCTCGGATTAGCATTCAAGCAGTACAAGCTTTCAAACACACGCAAGCTAATCCAGTCGAACCGTGGGCAGCGAAGAGCTCAGGGGGTCGCGGGCCAGTTTGCACCAGCCTGAGCATTATCAGCCGTGAAAGTTCATTCTATCAGGTCGTCGATAGACCCTGCAATGATGCCGAAGTCCGGTGGATCTCGCCCAATAACGTTGGAAGTGAAAGACAAGCAATCGCAGGTCAATAGTGAAAAGTGAGTAGCTTTTTTTGTTTTTTTTTGGACGTGAAAGCTTTTTGTGGATGCTGTAGTCAAAATGTAAAATGAGATGGAGATTTATGCTGGATAAAGGTGGGTATGGGACATGGTGTATTATATAAGGGTAGGTTGCTATAATGTGGGTCTGTTTTGGAAACTCGTAGGTGGATGTCAGGTTTTAAAAATGTTGTGGCAGGAAATGCATCTATATTAAATGGCTGAATAAATAAGCCACCTACCGGCTAACATCATTAGCTAACCTTTTTTTTTTTTTTTTTCCCTTGGCTGGGAGAGTGAAACTCGGCGGCCCATCTAGCAGGCCTGTATTTTCTCGATCACCAGAGGAATACACCTTATAGACTTTGGACTTTGGGTCTAATCTCCTCCTCTCGATAGATGAATAGTGTTGAACTGTGTCTTAAGTCCACGTTTTGACATCAACAGTGTTTTCCCATATAATGAGTTCCTCCCAGGATATTTTTCAGGGCTTTTTCCAATATGTGCTTGGACGCCCTTAGGTAAAGCACGGCGAGGTAGCCTCATATATCTGTCTGATGAGGGGGGCATTTATGCTGCTGTGTGTGGGGATGATGGAGTTGCCGCCGGGCGAATGACACACACAAGACAAGGTGGCTCATTATTCTTACAATGGGCTCTCCACTCTCAGCCGTGGTTTAATTTTTCATCAGGAACAGCTCTACAGCCCACTCCCACAGCCACGCTGAGCCAGGACGATTTTACACATTTTCTCTACACACTGAGGCATGAGGTGATTTGCATTAACAGCTAGTTTCATTGCGAGAACCGAAGGTCCAAGTTAAGTTCAGGTTTGTTAAGAGCTTCAGATAAGGAGCTGGCTTATTATTAGGCATATTTCATTTTCTCGGTGTGACGTCCACTTCGAGCTCTACTTTTCACACTGCAAGAAATGAAACCTTAACAAGACAGAAAGTCTCAAAAATGAGCAGTAGAGTTTTGTATTTGAGGATCACCTGAATGGAGGTGTAGACAGAGCTGGAATGATCTTTAGACAAATTAGCTAATTCTACAGATTTTGTCAAATTAACAGTTTTTAACAGCTGGAGAGTTTTTAAGCTCTTCAGACACCTACTTTTTTACTACGCATTTTAACAATTTAACTGCACTCGTTTACACTGCTTGTAAAGAACATCTTTCCAAAAATATTGCATTTTTAAAATTTGTCCATTCATACTTTAAAACCTTTAAATCTAGCTGGTTAATCTTCCACATAAAAATATAGCCTTGAAGTTAAAATCAAAATAAAAATTTAAAGTTGGTCTTTTTTAAAGATTAGACATTTATACCTCTCTACATAGCCACTTAATCAATTTCCAATTGGTTGTTTTAGATTGTTAATGCTTTTGTGTGTAATTAATATTAAGATTAATAAATGAAAAAACAAATATTAAGAAGATTTTGTGACAATTTAGGTTTGTGATACTCTTAAGTCATAGCTCAAATCTCAGTGTAGATAATTAACAAGCAGTTTTTCATAATCAATATTGTGTAATACATGAAGTTGTATCATTTATAAACTATTAGTTAAGAATATCAAATGGCTTAATTGTATTACTATGTGATTATTGTGTCTACACTCAAAGGAATGATTCATTTTAAATATGGTAATAAATAAATAATTATTTCAATATTTATTATATAACAATTTTTTTGAAAAATGTAATTAAACTACAACCTCAGAAAGGCACAAGGCACATATTTTGCAATATCAAAAATGACACAGGTTGTGCATCGTTGCAGCAGTAATATTTTTTATATTATTTTTTTATATTTATATAAATATTTTTGACTGTACATTTTTTAAATAAACATGTAAACACTGTCATAGCAACCAGTACATCAAGAATGATGCCAGGACTCCAGTTTATCAACTTGTTGTGATGTCAGATGTTTATTGTTGGCTGTTTAAACCATAAACATTATGAACATTAAAAACAAACTGAATTAAAATCCATTCACTAATGCATCTAAATTAACATTCAATGGTGTTTTTATTGAACATTAAGTTCGCAAAGTTTTAAATCTTTCTAGGTCTGTGTAAGAAAAGTACAAAAAGCCAAGTGAATGAAACCGAGATTATCCTTTACTACATTTCAACTGGTGCTATATAAAAGGTAACCTTGATTACTGAACTTTTTTTTTTTTTGCAAAACTCTGGGTTAATTCTGGGGACTTGTGGAGGCGAATTATGATATTATGGTAAT
This sequence comes from Salminus brasiliensis, assembly GCF_030463535.1. Classification (NCBI taxonomy): domain Eukaryota; kingdom Metazoa; phylum Chordata; class Actinopteri; order Characiformes; family Bryconidae; genus Salminus; species Salminus brasiliensis. The sequence goes on from NC_132888.1 coordinate 21,531,834, forward strand.
GTAATTCTATTAATGACTCACGTCACTGATACTGCTGTAGTGTGAGCTTCATTATAAGCCAAAACAGGGACTGCGAACGTAAAGGCTGTGTTGAGCCCTGCAGTGTGCCTAGCCAAACCATCTCATATGTGTCTCAACACTGGAATTATAATTAACTGCAGTAAAAATAAAAAAGTGTACAGAAAGCAGATAGAGGTTTGTTTTGTTCAGCTCTGAACGAAGCGTCAGGCAAGTTGCTCCATTTATTTATACACTGAACAATAGCATGTTCCTCCATGTGTTTGCTAGCAGTAGTATGTGATAATGGGATAAATCCTGGAACATATGGAGTAGCAGCGGAGCATCAGGGTTAGCTGTGCAGCATGTGTTTACAGAAATAGACCATTCAGTGCTCGGATGTCAACGCAGAGAAATGTGAAGAAGGTTGCTCTAGTGTGTCAAGAGGGAAGAGGTCACGGCTCGAATAGGTTGATAAGTGCTGCTGTGGGGGGATTGTATGAAAACCAATGCACAGAGTCTAACAGAACGAAGCACATTTTAATCTGTATTTGGAATAAGAGAATACTGAGGCAGCCATCTGATCAGACACCCTGACTAACCATGACACCGGCCAATACTGAACACCGATCTGATACCTGTTCCGTGCTAAAGCTAGCACTCGCAGTGGCAAGATGCATAAATGTATGCTAGAGTAGAGGATAACCTACCCCACCTACACCACTGGAATCCGCTCTTAAAGATGTAGGTACGTTAAATGATTATTTTAGCGATGCCACAGAGGAGCTACTTTTGGTTCCTAAAGTTTGAGTTGTGCAAGTGTGAAGAACTTTTTAAAGGTCTAAAGAACCTTCATCTGATGTACACAACTTGATAGTTCTGCATTAAGGTGTATAATGTAGAAAATGCAGAGAGCTGTGCAAAATTCAGAGAGCACCCTTCCAACCCTTATTTAGTCTTCAGTCAAAACAGCTGTTAAGTAGGAGTTATTGGTTTTCAGGCGTACTTTCCGTACATTATTCTGTTTTAGGAAGGAAGAAGAAAGTGAAACAAGCTTATATGAAAAACTTTTAGTTTTGGGGAGAGTTAGGGAGTTTTAGATACAGAGAAAATGGGACTCATAACAACCACAGACCTGGTAGACCCTCGAAACCAGAAGATCAAGCCCCGCTTTCGCTTTTCAGTTCAGATCTGAAACCATCCACAGATGCTCTGTCCATCCTTCCACTGTGAGTAGAGGTCTGAAAGGATGTGTCCTTTTCTGATCCTGCAGTAAAGCTCCTAGTGTAGCTAGCTGGCGAGAAGTTTTCAGACAATAAAGGGAAAAAGTCCTGATCCCAAATGGCTAATCCTTTTCCTCACCATAGCAGCTGCTAGCTAATAAAATTTGATTACACATACAAAGGGAAGCCTTTGTTCGATGTTTGCGGTAGTTAAATATGGTGGAATCCTAAATCATTTTTATCGTTTATGAACATCATTACAAATACTGTGCAAAACGAGCTGTGTTGTGTGTGTGTGTGTGTTGTATTATCTACCTGGGAATAACTTAGACCCAGTTTGGATTTTGGAATTATATAAAGGTAGTCTCTCACACATTATTGATCCAAGAGGTATTGCAAATGGCAGAACAACCATGACTAAGAAACAGTACTGAATGTGGATGTGTTTAACGGGCTAAGTATTAGTACTGGTACTGGTCCAGTGTTGTGGATCAGTGCATCATTACTTTGTAGGTACTTTTTTCCCTTGTTTACACCTGGCATCAACATGTGCTTCACATCCAGATATGACATGCATTCCCAGAGTAACCAGACCATTTTGACTTTCCTGCATAATCAGCACATCATTTTCATTTTACATCCTGGAACTGTAGGTTTCTCACCAAGGTGGTCCAGCTCTGGCAGAGCATAAACAGTTTATAGGTACGGTGGGAATTCCACAACACGGTTTGCAGAAAAGGACTATTCACTTTGTAAAACTGCAAGGTGTGGTCGATCATCTACTGGTAAAAAAGCACTGGTAAACACATACATACACTCTGTTAACGTGTTTTCTAAGACAAGACAAGACAACCATTTTTACTATTTGTGATGGACACAGATGGAATCTGATTTATCCCATCCGTGCAGTGAACACACACAGTGGACTGTGAGCACATGTATCCAGAGCGGTGGGCAGCCATTGCTGCGGCACCCAGGGCACAGAGAGGGTGAAGAGGTGAAGGGCCCCACAGTGGCTTGCCGAGCACAGGTATTGTACCCACAACCCCGTCATCAATAGCCCAGAGCTCTAACCGCTGAGCCACCACTGCCCCTGTGGTTACACCTGGCTTTTCGTGTGGTCAAGTCAAATTCGAACGTGATCTGATCACCAAAAACACGTTAATGCAAGGTGTAGATTCTGCAGACATGCAACACTTACATTAATTCTTACCTATGCTCACTCACAGTTCAAACGTAAAGGTAGAAAATGCACTGGGCAATGGCCTGGGATTCTAAGAGTTAATCCAGGGAATAAAACTGTGAAAATCCAACATTACATGGACAATTTTAAAAGAAGGTTGAGGTGTCCCAAATTCTAGAGGCCACATACATTAGAGGCCTGTCCTGTCTGTTGTCCAGATGGCCCTGCAGCTCTCTATGACCCTTTCTCTCAGCATTCCCCTCTTTGCTTCCTGTACCATCGCCTGTAATGGCCTTTCTTTCTCTTGGCCGGTCTGGCCTGTTGCAGCACTAAGCCTTAGCCTGATGCTGCGGATGCCACCTGTCCCATTTAGACCACCGTTCCTCCTCTTCTGCATGCCGCCTCTGCCCTCTGTCCTGCTCTAGCCCGTTTTCTCTTTTTGGTGCTCCACTATCTCAACCCGTTTGCCCCCCCACCCCCCCCCCAACACACCCCACCCGCCAGCCCTGCTCTTTCATGTCCGGTCCCTCAGCCTGCTTTAATAATACACACCCCGGCGCACGTAGGCCATGTATGCGGATGTCAGTTTGGTTCCATGTGGAGAGATAAAAGCCTGGTAGATTAGCTCAACGTGGGGTTCGCTGCGTGAGCTGTGGCCAATGGGGAATGAAATGCCATCATGATGGGCTGACGAGGACGGTGCCTAATTCACTGTGGAGCTACGAGAAAGAGCATGTACATGTAGCTGTAAATGCACAGTGCATGTACCTCTTAGACTATATTTCTTGTGGGTTGCATATGTTTAATGCGAGCAGCGTGGGGACTTGGACTCATTTCCAGAGGGGACGGGGAGTAAAAACATACCCAAGTATCACAGCTCCCAATAATTTAGATAATTATTGAAATAAAAATGAAATAAATAAAACTACCTTAACTAAATAAAGATACACACACACACACAATATGCAGTATTTAGACAGTGACAATATTTAGTGCACATGACCTCAATGGATGTGAAATGAAGCAATCAGTGTGGGGTAGAGGCTTTTTTTTCCCACAATTTTCCTCCACAATTTTAGCTAGCCAATTATCCAACCCACTATCACATCTAATGCTCCTGACACTGGAAGGGTGAGGACTGATGTGCCTGCTCTGACACGTGCAACCAGCCACCACCTCTTCTTTTAAAGTGCCGCCAATGCAAGCCAGCTCCGATACATTGGCTAACAGACGCCCATGGCGGCCAGCGTGAAACTGAAGTAATGTGGGGAGAGAGAGCGCCATCTACCCACCCACAGAGAGCAAGGCCAATGGTGTTCTCTCAGGCTCTGGCTGCTGATGGCAGACAGCATGTCCATGGATTCGAACCAGCGATCCTCAGGTCATAATGGCAGCACCTTAGTCCACCACATTTACAGCTTTTTTTTTTTTTTTTTTTTTAACGCAGTTCCTCCAGTAATTTCCTCATTAGCTGAAAGGTTGATGTGGCCTGTTTCTTAATTTTATGACAAATTATGACCATTAGTACCACACAAGAACACAAAGGTTTGACGAGACTGCTGGGAAACATCTTAAAAAGCCTGCCCATCTCCAGAACAAGATGCAAGATTTCATTTGGACAGCGGAGGCACTGTTATTGCATGGCCATATACGGCTGCCAACGGAACTGAGTCACTGGTGTTTATTGACGATGTGACTGTTGACAGAAGTAGCAGGATGAATTCTAAAGTTGTACAGAGCTTTCATTTCAGCTCAGATTCGGTCAAATCCTGCAAAACTGGACAGGCTGGATAATAAAGACATGGGGGTTTCTTAAATGGGTGAGGCAGTCACTTAAGCTCAACCCAATTAAGCTCGGTTTTCACTCAGTGATGACATGAAAATGAAGGCAGCAAAACCTACAAACATGCAGCAACTGAAAGACGCTGTAGTAAATGCCAAGAGGAAAACCAAGACTTCAGGCAATTATTGACTACAAAAGATTTGCTTGTTATATTTATAATTGTGTTCATTACTCCAGTTACTTTTGAGCCTGTGAAAATGGGCTGCATATAAATTCCTAAACGGTTAATGCAACCATCTGAATTAAAGCCACAAGTTTATACTTCATATTTTGACTGCTTCTTTTCAAATCCACAGAGGTGGTGTAAAGATGTCAAATACATACATATATTATTTCAAATTTTCATCACATGGGCCTATTAATGGTTAGGTTGCTCATTCAAATGTAAGTATACATTATCAAACACCGAGCATGACTGACTAACTCTCCTGCTGCTCGTCCTGCTCCACTCCAGCTGTACTGAATTACTTTCCCTTACTGTCTGCACCAGCTAGTTGCACTAAACCTTCTTTCAACAGGCCAATATTTTAGGGGGCGAAACGAAAACCACCTTGCTATTCATGCCAAATTCAATTCCGAATAGCATGCTGTAGACGTGTACACAAATAAACTCTTCATGGAGGGCATTGCTGTGGGGTGCTGTGGGGAGCGGCTGTGGGGATTCAGGAGGCGATGGCTAATTGAGATGTCAGGTTTTTGAACGCCTCTTCCTCTACCTATTCGTTTGAGAACAGGTACGCGAGGAGTTTTTGCCTTTCACAAGCGCATTTTTATGCTTTCACACCCCTCGCACACTTCTCTCTCATTTGATAAGTGTTTTATTTTTCATCCGCACGCCGTGTAGCCTAGCAACAGGCAGCAGGCAACAGTTCAAGGCCTAAATATGGTTTTCTATGGAAGGGGGGAGCAAGTGGCACAGTGCTTCAAAGAAGCACACACAGTCACTTAAACACTGCCACAGCCAAACTCTCTCTCACACACACACACACACACACACCATTTTGTTTTCTTTTTCTTTTTTCCCTTAAAGTTGTTGAAAACATGTTCAGAGCTTAAAAGGAACCATTCTGATGAAATGGCATTTCCTGGAAAGCTATTTCTTGCTCAAGTGGCTGAAATGATTAATCATTATTGTTATAATTATTGAGGAGTGGTGAACACAGCGTCTATAGCTAGTCAAACATAAAACATGATTTTCAGCAAATCCTTAGGCGTACCTATTCTGTATTTCCTTGAAAGATTAATTAAAGAAATATAAAACAAAAAGAAAAAAATAGATCAAGCTGCACAAAATTTCAGGTATCTTACAGAGTGTGGACTTAACAACCCCATTTTTGCATAAACCACAGCTTGTAAACACTTTGCAGCTAAAACTCTCTTTCAGTTCTTGAAGTTTAGATAGCTTCAAGGATCTCCAACAAATGTTCTATGATGTTTAGGTCAGTTCAGGCCTGCGAGGGTCATTTCAAAAGCTTCAGGTAGTCCCTGGTGATATGTTATCCTGTTGCAGAAGCCATGTTCTGATATCCAGGGTTTGCTGGTAGTTTGTGGATTTTTTCCTTCTACCCAAGTATTTTTGACAGTGCCACTGGCAGTAAGACAATCTCAAAGCATGCCAGATCCACCCCCATGCCTCACAGTTGGCAAGGAGTTCTTTTCATAAAGGTAAGTCTCCAAACTTACCATAGCTGGTTGTGGCCAAAGAGTTCTGTTTAGATGGCATCGGTCCACAGCACTTGTTTCCAAACGTCATCCGGCATCCCTAGTGTGCTTGATCTTCCCAAAAAAGAAACCATAAAACAGTGTCTCTGGCATGGGACTGCACTATTCTTGACTAAATGGGACAAATGGGATTAAAATTATTGAAAATTTAAAAAACAAAAAATGATGCCCATCATTTTGGCTTAAAATAGAGATTACCACTTAAGATACTTCAACACATCAGTAAATCACGGTGTTCAATATGAACAGATATTACAAACATATAAACACATATATTGTCACTGTCACGCAAAAACCTTGCATCTCCAACATGGCAACTTTACATTTCTATTTCTATTGATATTTTGAAATAATGTAAAAGCACAACTGCCAGGTTGAAATAATATCAAAGTAAAAAAAGTTAAATAATGTAACTGCAAAACTGCAGAAAAGGAGAAGCCTGTACCGATCAACTATACAAACCAACTGTTGCCTGTAGGGAGCCTTACTTAATGATGCCCGTATACAGCAGAATGTGTGCGTGTGTGCTTAAGGCACTCGCTGTTTGGGCCGTTGCAGTGCTACCAAAAGCCAGGTAAAGTGGCAGAAAAGGGTTCCGTGAGTAAGAAATGCCGTGGGAGTGTTTCATGCAGTTTCAAGTGGCACACAGCTAGACTTGAAGCTTTGAACACACTGACCGTATGTTCCTTCCTACGGTGTTCGCGCAACCCTTGCTCTGTGCAGGCAGTGCGGTGCAGAAGCTCCTTGATTAGCTGACACACCTTGTCTTAACAGCAAGCAGCCAGCGAGCAGCGCGAGAGAGTGCCAAGGACAAAATCAAAGTGTTGGCATTATAATCAGCCAAGCTGCCTAAAGCAGCCTCAATAGTCGGCGTGCAATGCAACGTGCCACTTCTGCTGGATGCCATGGTACTATTTGTTTAATTTATGGCATCGCTTTGCGCTGACCTTCTACTACTTGGACAAAGACTCTGGTTCAGCCAGCCCTCTTCATAAGCAAAACATGGTCGAACTGGTTAAACCCTGAGGAGGAACTGATGTTGTAGAGCTAAAACATACATTTTCTGAGACTATAGAATTCATAGCTATTACTTAGAGCAGTTGACTGACAGGTCGGTAGTTTGTCTTCATTCAGACTTGACACACAGACTCAACATCTCCAGTGTAGACTTCCTGAAGATCGTGCAATGCGATAATACATTTGAATACTTGCTTGCTGTTGAGCTGGTGCTCTCATGGAAATAAGAAATGGCTATGGCAGTGGCATGTTCATGACTATTGTGATGATCTCTACAGCTCTACTATGCTCTGCAGAACCAACAGTAATCTAATCACACTAATCAAAATCCCTAACTTTATGCTTCTCATATATTTTAATGATGTACACTACCTGTCGAACATCGTAGAAAAATGTAAAAAAAAAAAACCCAAAAAAACATTGACATTTAAGAAGTTAACAGTTAAGTGAATAACCTGAAATGGTCCGCTGACCTTAAAATAAAAATTACAAATGGTGAACAACGTACAAACCCTTGGTCTCATGGCCGGCCCAAGCCCTTATAGGGCCCTAAGCAGATTTTCATTTGGGGCCCACCATGCTTCATCATTCCATACATACGTACCCATTATCATTAGCATTATTTGTCATTAGCTTACATCACACCGGTGTCATTCTGGCGATTGCTTTAACCTGGTGTGGTGTTTACGTGTTCAGTAACATCAGCAGACACTGCATTTACAGTTAACAAAATTTTGAACAGATGCAGTGCAAAAGTGTGAGGAAGGCACCTATTATCGACAGGTCCCCTAACTCTGACCACCTTTGCATATTGCACAATTCCCTTTCTCTCTGGGCGAGAAAAAAAAAACACAAAAAGGAAGTGGAAGGTCTAAGGCGGAAGCTGGCGTTTTTTTGTGTTTTTTTTCTTAGAGCGATTTGCGAAGAAATATAGTGCAATATGCTGAAGCACCCGGGCCTTTATAGACCACCCAAGCGGCATTTTATTACCATTTCATTTTATTATTCAATGTTATTTTTAAAAGAAATATTTTTTATCATGATATCTTGGTGTTCTCGGGGGTCCCCTGGTGATGTTGGGCCTCTAGCGGCCGCATAATTTGAGTATGCCTTGGGCCGGCTCGGCTTTGTCTTTTTCCAAACACTGCACGTCGGGATTGCTATTACAATGTCTAGAAAAACACACTTAAAAGAAAGATTAGGTTCAAACTAAGTGAAGCTCTTTCCTTTACAGAAATGACCAATAAAGCCAGAGTGTCGCGTGTTTAGCTCCTTACACCATCGAAAGACTCATCAGACGACAAGGTTCTGAGAGTCAACAGCTTGTGTGACAGGCAGTTCACATGGTAACACCTTGTAGCTCACACTGCAGTGACCAAGTCTCAGTTTCAACTGTGAAGAGAAAGACCTGCAGGTTTGATAGGTGGAGTGATAGAAAAAAAAAGTCACTGCTAAGATGGCTGCTAAACAAGAAGAGCATCACCTGGGGGCCAACCGTGATGCATAGATTTGATTAGGCATTAATTGATTGGCTTGAGACAATTCAAGCAAATTCAAGCAAATATTCCTGCATATATGTAATTGGTCCAAATTTGCACTGGACTGCATTTTTCAGTAGTGGGACAACACCACATGATCATACTTCATTTAGATACTGGATTTGAGGATTCACTAGATTTCTTCAAACCTGCCAGTGATTGTTGCCAAAACCCCAATGGTAAGGGGCAAAATTTGGGCACCTCTGGTCAAAATGTCTGTTATGAACATGCTGAACGGATCTCCAAAAGACAAAGTTAAAGATGAAAGATTCCTCAACATTTTAAACAGGATTATTGTATTATTTTTAAAGAAATACAAAGAGTACCATTGCAATGTTTGGGCCGCAGGAGGTCTTTTGGGGAGTTGCCCAACACTAGCCAGTTCCTCGGTTCATAATGTAATTAAGAAATGTCAGTTAACAGGAATCATGGTAGGGAGGATCTTGGGAAACCGCTTGCTAGAAAGGCAAATCAAAACACCCCGTGAAACCTCCCCAAAACTCTGGAGCTGTGGTGCACTTTCCTGCATCCTAACCACAAAATTTAGCGTCCTAATTTTTTAAAGAATCATCTGTAACTGTAAAAAACTGTAAAAGCCTGCAAAGCATTTTTTTTGGGGGGGGGGGGGGGGGGGGACAAGTCATATTGCTTAGCTATTTACAGTAACAGAAATGATTACTGGGGGTGTCCAAACTTTTGCATGCCACTGTGTCTTTTTATTACCATTGGACACATCAGATATCCTTTAAATTGTGTAATTAAGGGAGCACAAGAAATGGTCCAAATTTTGTTTGTTTGGACAGAGATGCTATGCTGACCGTTTCTTACTGCACATCCTTCAAAATCTAGTCTGGACTCTAAATGCATCCAAGGCTGGTCAGATGAATTTTCAGTCAAGCACAGTCTGCCTTCTACTCAGACACAGTTCTCTGGGAAGCTCTAGCACTTTCGGAATGTAATTTACCGTACTTTTCTGCACATACCTTCATTGCAGTAATCTAATCAGGACGGTGTGAAGGCCCTATAAGCTCGCCCCTGTGTTTTGACTGCTCAGATAGCATGCGTCATAACACACTGTGGGCAGGCTTTCCCTGCGGGGACTGAAGATACCAGCCATATCTAATATGGTTAAATGTAATCCCTGAAAGTAATTTAGAAGAATGTTACGTCATGATGATAAAAAAAAGGTTTTCAGCTTGTGTATTTCGTTTCAAATACATGATCGCCTCTGAAGTGTTCAGACTTTAGCGTACATCAATGTACATTAGCCATGCTAGTGTTACGTTTCCTACTAATACGAATGACCAGGGTTTAAATTAAAAGAATAAATATATAAAAATCATTGTATAATAGCAGTGTAAACTGGTTCACGATTTACTGTAGTTAAATAAAAAGAACACACACATAAAATGTACAATATATTGTAATTTAATTGTAAAAAGTGTGAACATTATTGTACATTTGGAAAAGTACTGTATAATTTGCACCATTAAAATAAATGAAAATAGAAAGAAAATGTGTTAAATAATGTAAAGGAAAATGTTAAAGGAATAAAAAAAGAAAAGAAAAGAAAAGAAAATAGAATAAGAATTAATAGAATAGAATAGAATTTAATCAAAACTTGTGGGGTGAAAAAAGTGGGATGGTAAAGAATATATTGAATAAATGCTACATGAATACAAAAATAAAATACTTAGATGTTCTACATTTTAGCATACTCTCCACTGTGGGACTAATAAAGGATTATCTTATCTTATCTTATATGAAGTAAAAACAATTATTACATTTTTTCTTTGTATATTAGTGTTGTCGAGGGCAGTTTCATTTTACTTAATTTTACTTGATTATAATACTTATAATAATAAAACAGAAATTCAACTGATGGGCACTTACATGGTCAGTCAGATTCATTATATTGTAATTTTTGTGTACATCACCTCAATTAGATTTTTTTTTTTTTTTTACTTTACAAAGCAAAGAATTGTGCATTCATGTGCTTTAGTTGTCTGCCATTCTTTTACAGGCTGCTGAATTGTTGAATTAGCCACTTCTGAATTTTCTTCCGTCTTTTATTTCCAGCCTATGAATGACCTTCTTCACTTGCATAGTTACTGTGAATGGCAGCACTTGGAATGCACTCCAGACCTTTTATGTTGTTAATTTATTATAAAATAAACAGAGAACAGACCATATCTTCTGCCTTTAAAATGCTTACTTCTGAGGCTGTTAAAAGTTTGATGATGATGAAAAAAAAAGCTGTAAAAAATATTTTAAATGTTTGTAAAATTACAAAAATTGTGCCACTGTCCAAATACTTATGGACCTAACTGTAAATGTAAAAACAATGAGGTGTGTTATAATCCTGTAAAAAAATAAATAAAAAAAAATAACTACATTCAGCTAAATCTATTAAATGTATTTTAATCCTAACCATAACCTCAATTCAGTCCTAACCCTCACCCTGCTCCTAAACCGAGCCATGGGCCGAATCACCAACCCTATAGTCTGTTGAACATCGGTAGATAATATATAAGGACCTATCCATATAAAGTGAGACCAACTATTATGCTAATCGTTTAACAAGCATCCAGTCTGCTAACAGGTCATTTGCTGTGTAGGCTAACAGTCAACACATCACGCGCTATTTCATTGTTTTTAGTATTTGGTATTGTAATTGCTCTGATTATTTGCTATATAATGACAGAAGGAAAAATGAGAATGTGTGAGATCAATTCTGCCTGACTCCAGCTATTGTTTACAGATCAGAAGACATCTTGTATTTAATTTCAGAGGCACATTAGGCACGGGCAGGTGATTTCTGTCAATGGCACTAAACCAAACTCATTCCGGCTTCATTATATCGCAGCACATAGTTTTCACAGGTGATTAATTTTCACTGAACGCTGTTCCGCTGCCCCAAAACAGGTTGTGAGTGCTTGAGCTCCCTATTTAGTGTTGCCGTTTTTAATCAGACTGGGCTTTTAGAGGAGAGCAGATGCTTTGTATATGTGCATGATGCTGAACTAGTCACATTTACTGAACTACATGTAGTTTAGCTCCGTTAGGATAGATTTGTTAAAGGTTTTCAAATGATGACACTTATGTGTACTCAAATTCTGATAAGTAATATCAGACAGTATAATTATTACATATGTGCAAACGATAGAATTAATAAGGTCTTTATCTGGGCAGGAAGTAAAACACTCATTTAAAAGTAATAATTATAATAATATTAGAGTACTCCTTCTAAAAGTAGTGATTGTACATCAGTGTTCATTAAACCATCTTCAAAGCTCTCCTCAAGGAGTCTAATATTATTTAGAGTCCTCATCCAACACCTGCTTTGGTAAATTAGTGCTTAATGATGGCAAATCAGGTGAGCTGGAGATGGAACTGAACACATGCATGCTGTGCTGGCTGGGGGAAACCTGGACCCAAGCTTTGTTCTTCAGACTAGCTCATAAGATCTCAACTAGTTTCTTCTACTCTTTTCACTGTATTCTTCTTCACCTGCAGCTGTTATAGTGTAATATGGTGTTTTTTAAGGATGCTGCTGTGAGGATTTGGTTGCATTCAACGTTAGTGAGGTCAGGATGTTGGAAGATCACTACCCAATCTCGTCCCCAAAAGTACTGGATAGAGCACCATCCATCATTCCAGAGAACCCAGTTCTGCTGCTTCACAGCTCAATGCTGGGGGGCTTTATACCCCTCTAGCCCACACCTGGCATTAGGCAGCATTATGCCCAAAGGTTTATGGTTATCTGCTCCAGAGAGTCCTATTATTCTGGCAGTACTTCTCTAAAGCTGTGTGTGCCTTTGCACATCTGTGTCAGCAATGGGTGCAACTTAAAGTATCTCAGCATTATTCATGCTAAAGATTTGGTCTGGAGACCTTTGGCATAGTTGTATCATCAGTATGTTACGAGACAGATATATTGGTCAGGCCCTGGCACTTTAATACATCTGTGAGGAAAGGAATTTCCTTTACATTAGTCCCATGAAGCCAGGCTTCATTTCATTCTATTGTGTTTGTAAAAGTCTTTGGACTGCTGTACTCCTGCCTAGACCTCCTACCTTCAAGCTTTTGCAATTTCAGACCAAAAAGATCCCAAAAAGATCCCAAACAGAGAAGAAAAGATCCTGACAAACCTCAGTCCCTGTGCTGAGAGATGCTGGAAGTACTAGAAGTTCTTCAGCGGTTCTTTAAGGATTTTGACACTTTTCCCTCCCCTCTTCTACCAAAGTTTTTAGTAGGTGCTTCTACTTCTGTCCAAGTCAGTATTACATTGTTGTATAAGGCCTCCACAAGGATGGTTTTAGGCAACTCTACCCACCTCTGGAATGTCATGCTGCACATTGGCATGAGGAAGCCTGGCTGACTGCATACAACTGGAGTAAAATCGGTGGCTCTGCTTGCAATTTACCTCAGCCCATCGTTCTTCACCCGCGAGACAGCGCTACCTGTCTCCACAAGCCATTATACAGCATTATTATGACTTAGGAGGGTGCTGAGCATTTTAAAATGGCTACAATAATGCTCTTATTTACTTACTCCTTTATTTTCCACCATTGCTGCCTGCCAGTAGCAGTTGTAAAGCATGGTGAAATGAAGGGCATCAAGTTGATGTATGAGGAGTTTTGAAGAAATGTACTTGCCATACATTTGTGGATGGATTTGCCTGTCACAGATAAATGAATTACAAAATTGGCACTGAAGAGAAGACTAAGTGGGTCTTGGGGAGTGCCAAATATGAGGGGGAAATGACCCGCTTTGTGCCTCACCTCACCTCACATTTCCACACTGTGCCGTTTACAGTGTACTAAATGCATCCCATTGTTGGGTCCAGCGATGCAGTTCTTGGAGTTTTCAAAAAAGCTCCACTGCAGCACTGTACATAAGGCAAGGTGAGGGAAGTGAAGTGAATGTACACATCTGCAGCTCATGAAATCATTTTTATTTAATCTAATATATTTCAGATTCTCCCAGAACAGATCCATTCACCAGAGCGCACTCTTCTTGCTCTCTTGCGATAATGTTAGTGGCAGTACGCTGCTTTATTTCTCGGCGTAGTCACAGCTCTCCCATGACAAAAGCCCATTCGCCATGCTCCTTTTCCACTGCATCACAGGACAAAATCCCACGCCGTCTCACCACGTGGAGCACCGCAGGTCTGGGGTGTGTTATTTGCAGATAGAGTCATCTTTGATCACGGCGAAATGAAAGCGATCCGTCTGAAATGAAGCAACCGACACCACTGGCACTGCTGTCCCTTCAGCAAAGTGAGAGGCGATTTATAGGCAGCAATCCAAGGAGAGAAAAAGGTGAACTCCTCTACCGCGTGCCATCGCCTTGCTTTGTTCAGGAGGTAATAACGTGCAAATGAGTCGGACCCTCGAGAGTCATTTCGACAGCAAATTGAGAGGCGCAAATGAAGAGACCATGTTTATGGTCCTCGGTTTGCTCCCCTCTTTCATGTAATTACACGCCGTATCCGCAAATACTCGTCCATTCATCAGCCTGAGGTGGTCTTTGAACTTAAAACTAAGTGCTCGTGGTTCTGGTGGAACCCAGATCCAACTCGGGTGCACCGGAAGACTTCGCTTCACAGTATCATGTGTTGTGTTGTGGGACTGTGACTCAGTTATTTAGGGTTTCAACATAGAAGAGCCAGTAGGTTCTTGGTTTGATTCCCAGGCCAAGAATACAAGTGATGGGTTGAGTATGTCTATCTCCAAGCTTCTATTGATGTGCTTAAGGCAAAGCTCCAAATCAACACAACGTCTTAAACCAAAGCTCCACAGCAACTCCAAAAGCAACAGGGCAGCAATGTGGGTATGACCTATTGTGGGTTTGTTAGGATAATGTACAGTATGAAGCAGATCTACACCGAAGCAGTTACCAGTATAAATATATATAGGTGCAACCACACAGTTTACCCAGTACTTTGTCCATTCGTGGAAAAACACCAGCATGAGGTCACGTCACATGAGCTATCATTTCACCAGAAATCATTGGACACTGAAACTGAGTTGCTGGAAGCTGTACACACTTTGCACAGTGTATGTGAGAATTTCAGGATGTGCAGGATGTGCAGGATGTGCATCATCTTCTCAGATGGCATGAATAGAGGTTATAGCTCAATCAGACTCTAGATTGCAGTAATCTGAGGGTTGCTTGTAGTGGTGAGCCTCAATGTAGGTCACAGCTGGTACCATGCACCTCCTACATTCTCAGCGCTAATGGTACCACCCTAAATTATGCTAAACGGCTCCCTGTACAAAAAGTCACGCTTTCAGAAGGCCGCTTTCAGTTGCAACGCAGCTATTTGTTATCCTTGTTTTTATACATTGTGCCCTTCTGAATTACACGAAACGAGAATGTATAAGCTCTGATGAAGTCTTGCGATGATTACGTAATTAATCAGGTGGCAAATGTCGAGCTGCATCTCGAACGCACCATCATCCGTGCAGAAAAGTCTCGTTATGTAATCTGCGAATGCTGAAGAGTGCCAGCATTACCCAGCCTACCCCTAAAGGAACGCATCTGGAATGGAATAGAGTTTGCACCAAGGTGCTGAGCTGCCACACTGACTGACAAAATAGAGCAGCTCTAACAGGATCCAATGAGAATGTGATGGTTTTCAATGCATTACTTGTGGAAACGCTCTATAACGTCGGCTCCTCGCTCGCCGTAGCGCCGCCAAAGATAGCAAGCCGGAAGGAGTGAAAATAAGGCTGGGTGATTTCATCAAAGACAAGGTGCCTTTTCATTGTGAGGAAGGTGACAGCAGACACGAGCTCGTCTGATCAGATCAAAAGCCTTCACAATTCTTCACTGCTGAATTTGTAAATCCTATGTTCCAGTTTAGACGTTTAAAGGTGTTTA
This sequence comes from Salminus brasiliensis, assembly GCF_030463535.1. Classification (NCBI taxonomy): domain Eukaryota; kingdom Metazoa; phylum Chordata; class Actinopteri; order Characiformes; family Bryconidae; genus Salminus; species Salminus brasiliensis. The sequence continues at coordinate 21,547,245 of NC_132888.1, forward strand.
TCCATGTGTTTGAATCTTTTTGTTCACCGAGGTCAAATCAGCACTGAGATTTCAGTAATGTCATATGTAACCTCTTACCAACAACTCATATGACTGGAACAGGATGGGTGGGAGCAAACTTAACAGAACGAGTTGCAGAAAGATAGACGGTATGGTTTGAAAGTAGTCTAGACCATCTCTCATTATAAGATCTCCATATTTCTGCATTTCAAAACATGGAACCGTGCCTAGGTTAGCAGTTAGCTTACACCAGTAAGCTACATTCACTTGCAATGTAACTACATAGGGGTACAGCCAGAAATGTTGAGTCCCATTAAAAGATATCACACTGTGCCCCACAACTCGAACAATTCTGCGAAAATACATATATTTTTAGGGCCCCCGTCAATCACAGGCCCTTAAAATCATCCTAATTCCCCTCCTACGGCACCCCTGCTGCTACGTAAACAGTATGCTACATGCTCTTAAAGTGACTAATACACTACGGAAATACTCCGTTTTAGACATAGGTTCTGAGTACCCAGGATCAGCGTGAAATTCCAACTGGTTTATGGTTTACGTGCTGGTCAGACACTGGTTTAGCTGGTCACCAAGTGCAATCATGCTGGTGTCTAAAACACAACACAACATGCTGTTTTTTTTTTTTGGGAGGGGGACAGCATACCAGTTTTCCATGTTGGTGACTGCATATCTGCGTTCAAAATAGAGACCAATTTCACGACATTTGTAGCCCCACAAAAGTAAATGTTTCATATCTCAGTAATGCAGGCAGATGTAGGTCAAATTTCCATATTTTATCAATGTTAATGTATCCGAATGCATCAGCAGATATGTATTTGAGAGATATTGGTTATTGTCATTGGCCTACATATGCTGGTTTTATATTTATATTGCTGTAGTGCTAGCTAAGAGTGGTCATGGAACTAGCATTAGCCTAAAGCAGCAGCCGTTATCATTTTATCCACACGTTTGGAAAATGTCAGCAGCCGTGTGCTTGTCGCATATAGTTGACCGTTCTGAAAGCACATTTGTGCAGAGTTTTTGTATTCAGCGAGTTAACCCTAGGATTGTGATTGAGCTCTCAGGGACCATTTAGTTCAATTCAGAGACAGCAGGCATGAGCTCTTTCAGAAGAGTGTGTTTGAAAGACGCCACATGCTCCAAGTCCCCTCTGTGGTTGGAAAGGTCTTCTACTCCCCCAGCTAAAGCCTTGCTCTCGTCTTAATAGCTCCGAGTTCAAGATCAACTTTTCTGAAAACGCTTCTTTTTGCAGTCTCGCCCACTGTTTACATTATCGCTCTTTCATTGTCTTGATTCTTGTTTACATTCTGCGTTCTTAGCTGTAGGAGTTTTTTTTTAAGAAAGCAGTGTTTATTGGCTTGTTTATAGCCTCTTTATCCACTTATCTACTGGCTGCTTGGTAGTCTTTTGTTGAAAGCACATGGCTGAGGTCTTGGGTGAACAAGACTCCGCAGGTACGTCGGCATGGTTGTTAATAGTGGGGTAGCAGGGCTGGCCCTCGGAGATATATTTTCTTTAACCCCAGCTAAATAGCATACCTGCATGAATGTTAGGAAGTGTGAAAGAGAAGCAGTGAAGCATTGAGCAGATCATTGCAACCCTCTAACATGCTTTGGTCCATGCATCTCTTAGGTCCACAGTCTCTTAAGTTTCACTATAAGGATTGTTTAGATGTACCTCTGCCATACACTGATGTTTGGAATCTCTTTAAGATAGGGATAGGGATCTAACCCATTATATTGGTGTCGAAGATTTGAGAGAAGAATTTGTGGGAAGCGGCTCATGTAGATGATGTTAAGGAAGCAGTGTCCATCAGTTCTGAGAGTTTCCAAGTTGCTGCATAGTAGATTAGTAAATTCCTACAGATTATATAGAGTTCTGCAGCTCTACATTTACTTAACAACCTGAACAAACTGATTATTGGGTTAGGTTCAGGTGAGCAACTGCTTTTATCCAATGTAAGACCTTGTAGAGTGCTGTCGAAATCAGATAACTATTAAACCAGATTATTAGTTTGAATGTAAATGCACTTACTGAATTAAGGACCAGTTCCACAGTCTTGAACTAAACAGCCGTGCCAGTGGTGATTCACGATTAACAAATTCTTACTATAGACTTGGGCCTAACAGAGTCTGGGATAATGGCCCAAAAACTCAAATGGGTACTAACTGAATAATAAGCCTGCAGTTTAAGGGGTTAAGTGAGCTATCTTTAAATACCTGGGGTATTTGGTTATTGGTGCCTGGCCTACCATGAGAGGCACTTCAGAGGACTAGCGCTGATGCCCTTTGTTTGCTTGTTTTGTATTAAACTCCGAAGCAAACAAACCCGAGCTGCTCTCATTTTCCCAGGCTTGCCATGAGCCTGCCCTTGCCCCGAGAGCAGGTTCTTTAGCCGTAGGGAGAGCAGACGGCGGCGGCTGGCCATGTGCGCTGTGCTCTGACGCCGGCCATTTCCAGCCAGTCTGCAGCTGCTGTAATGACGGTGGGCCCGCAGTTTAATTAGTCACTCCAGCACAGATGCGGAATGGGGCTCATAAAGCACGCATCCCAGGCCCCCGCAGCAGCCGCATATGGCTCCCCCCAGCTTGGGCCAGCCGCAAATCAATGCGCAAGCCTTTATTCCCCTATAAATTTCCAAATCGCACAGCAGCCGCAGCTTAGGAAGCCGTTTTGCTCGGCACTCGGTAAACATTTAACGGGGGCCTAGTTTTGATGCAATAAGGGCCCAGTTAAACGAGGTCCAAAGAGCCTATTATCACATGTCAAAGTAAGAGGTGCACGGGGAGTTTTATTATCATCTCTCCACGAATGGCTGAAAAAAAAGTTATTCACTCTCCTCCTGGCAGTGAACCAGCAGAAGATCAGAGAGGGGCAGGGCCGTTGACATTAGCGTCCCGAACGTTAACCTATATGACACGACTTGATGCATTATGTATGCACTTTATTTTCTCTCAGTGACATTTCATTAATTCATAATTACACTGTGCCGTTTGATCTCAGCACACCTTTTGGTTTTCTTTTTTTTTTTCCTTTTTTTTTTGAGAAGTCGAGCTAGCCAGGGCGGGAAAGGAAAAGCGCTAGGCCAAATTTCCCCTTCACTTGGCTGAGATGTCTGTGCCCTTAGACAGCTAATTTATCTGGGGGTGTCAAGCGGAAGGCAGCAGGGGAGGAGAGACGAGTTGAGGGCTGGAGCGCTGTGCGGAGGGAGTGAATGGATCGTGACAGTGCTTTTCTCTTCGTTCCCGGTCTCATGCTAATTAGCGCCGCCGCGAAGAGGCTTTCCAGAAGCACGCGGACCCCAATGTGAAGCTCTCAGGGCCCCTGGTGGGACGTGACGCAATGCAGGGGCATCCCTGTCTGATACCCAAAAGCAGAAACAGCGTCTGGAATAAACCCAGCAGACCCCCATGGGGGGCTTCCTCTATCTGCTCGCTGCAGACAAGAGCCAATCTAGCTGCTAAATCTTTTTTGTATTCAAATTAGCACATGAAAGTCTTTGAGTTTGCCTCAGAGTTTAGCGGGGACGTTTAACTGATGCAAAACCCTGTGTTTGGGCTAAGAAATGCTGGACAGTTTTGACACCTAGAAAACTCTTAAGGTGGAGGTTGCGAGGTGTATTCATCATTTCCGGTGTGAAAGTGTCTGTAGAAATAATGATGTGTTGTGGTATCAGCCAGGCAGTCAGTCTCCAGCAGCTTTCTCAGAGTCGCTCAATTTATGTAAAGGTTGCATACCAAGAACTGGTCATGAAAGTTCCGTATATCGCTAAGTTGAATGCCCACTGCCGTAGGGAACATGGTCGTTTCTCCCTGCACTTAAAGGCCAAACTGTCAAATCTTCCACCCCCTTTATTAAGGTTAGTTGCTTAGAAACTAGATGCTATGTTTTTTCTGGATATGTTTGCTGAACCATGTGTGCAATTGTACGATTAGCAGCTATGATTTTTTGAGATTTCAGATGACCTGTATGAATCAATGTTGTCTGGATTAATCTGCTGTTAGTCCAGAGAATTGTTTAATGTGTTGAAGCTTTAGAATTGGACAGGTTTTGGTCCTGCTGTTCTAGAGACAACAGTGAAGGTGTTTATAGACCAAATCAGAATACTCGTAAACATACAGGTTCACTCAAAAACAAAAGATGCTTTAAAAGGTTCTTTAAGGGATGGCATCGAAGAACCACTGTTTCCATAAAGAACCATGTTTGTAATAGAGATGTGTGAATGTAAAGAATCTTTCAATTGTTAAAACAAAACAGCAACAACAACAACTTTACATCAAGTAAAGAGTCTTTAGACCAAGGTTCTTAAAACTTTACACCGTTCACACAACATTTACACAGTTACCTTAACACATTTAGTTCTTCCAACAGGTGCCCTAAACATCCATCCTGACAAAAGTTGTTCGTATGACAAATCTAATACCAAGACATGGTCTGGGCAGGGCAGAATAGCTTTGGCTTTTCTCAAAACTTCCTTTATATACACTGCTCAAAAGAACAAAGGGAACACTCAAATAACACATCCTAGATCTGAATGAATGAAATATTCTCATTGAATACTTTGTTCAATGAAATCAATGGAAATCAAATTTATTAACCAATGGAGGCCTGGATTTGGAGTCACACACAAAATTAAAGTGAAAACACACACTACAGGCTGATCCAACTTTGATGTAATGTCCTTAAAACAAGGCTCAGTATTGTGTGTGGCCTTCATGTGCGTGTATGACCTCCCTACAACGCCTGGGCATGCTCCTGATGAGGTGGCGAATGGTCTCCTGAGGGATCTCCTCCCAGACCTGGACTTAAGCATCCACCAACTCCTGGACAGTCTGTGGTGCAATGTGACGTTGGTGGATGGAGCGAGACAATGTCCCAGATGTGCTACAATCTGATTCAGGTCTGGGGAACGGACGGGCCAGTCCATAGCTTCAATGCCTTCATCTTGCAGGAACTGCTGACACACTCCAGCCACATGAGGTCTAGCATTGTCCTGCATTAGGAGGAACCCAGGGTCTGAGGATCTCATCTCAGTACCTAACGGCAGTCAGGCTACCTCTGGCGAGAACATGGAGGGCTGTGCGGCCCTCCAAAGAAATGCCACCCCACACCATTACTGACCCTCTGCCAAACCGGTCATGCTGAAGGATGTTGCAGGCAGCAGATCGCTCTCCACGGCGTTTCCAGACTCGGTTGGGCTGTGAGCACAACCCCCATCTGTGGACATCGGGCCCTCATACCATCCTCATGGAGTCGGTTTCTAATCGTTTGTGCAGACACATGCACATTTGTGCAGAAAGCACCACCAACAAGTGATCAAAACATCAGCCAGAAAGCATAGGTACTGAGAAGTGGTCTGTGGTCCCCAACTGCAGAACCACTCCTTTATTGAGTGTGTTTTACTAATTGCCAATAATTTCCACCTGTTGTCTATTCCATTTGCACAACAGCATGTGAAACTGATTGTCAATCAGTGTTGCTTCCTAAGTGGACAGTTTGATTTCACAAAAGTTAGATTTACTTGGTGTTATATTGTGTTGTTTAAGTGTTCCCTTTATTTTTTTGAGCAGTATATATATATATATATAGAGAGAGAGAGAGAGAGAGAGAGAGCTGGGTCTGGATCTGGAGGTGGATCTGGATCTGGAGGTGACGCTGAAGTGGGGTTGTGACCTTTCAACATCCCGACTTCACTAGCGCTCTTGTCGTGGAATGCAAATCTTCACAGCAATGCTCCAAAATCTAATAGAAAGCCCTCCCTGGACAGTAGAGACAGTTACTCCAACAAAGGCAGGAGATACTCGGAAGAAGCAATGAAAGAGCAAGTGTCCCAGTACTGTTGTCCATGTAGTGTAGCTGGCACAGGGCTAGTCAATCAAGGTCACTGACCTTAATTAGCTTATGAGGGCTATGGCTTGTTCACGATCACTGAGAAGTGCTGGTAGGGTTGCTAGAGAGGCCAATCAAAAGTGAAGATTTAGCAGTCTCTGGAGTAGTTGTGCACTGTTCTACTGTGCAGTGATGTGCAGTACGTACTGGCCAGGCAGGGTACTTACATTTGCTTTAGGCCCTTTTTTTTATTATTTTGAAACTGTAAAATATGGGGAGTGGAGTAATCTCACTTAAAATATTAAAAAAATGCACAAATGGGTCCTGTTGTGTATATACCCATTTTATTCTTATTAGATTACTGAAGTGAGTGTAAACTTGCTAAATGAATGTATGCCAAATCATCAACCTTTTTTTTTTTTTTACATGTAAACCAGTACTGAAAGATCCTTTTCTGAGAGGAAATATTCTTCAGTTTATGATTAGCCCTCATTGCTCCCTTTTCTGTCTAAAATTGGGCTGCACCTGTTCATTGACATACTTTTTATGTTTAATAATGGAGGCCTCTTCATCTCATAGCTGTGATTTCATCTCACACAAAAGCTGTTACAAATGGAGGCACTGCATCACTTCACTGGCTGCTACAGGTGTAACTGACATTTTGCACCACTCTTAGTCATATCTGTTGCTAATACATACCTCACGTATAGTAAATGCTAGCACATCAGTTGCTAATACATACCTCACGTATAGTAAATGCTAGCACATCCGTTGGTAATATACCTCACGTATACTAAATGCTAGCACATCTGTTGGTAATATACCTCACGTATACTAAATGCTAGCACATCTGTTGGTAATATACCTCACGTATACTAAATGCTAGCACATCTGTTGGTAATATACCTAACGTATAGTAAATGCTAGCACATCTGTTGGTAATATACCTCACGTATACTAAATGCTAGCACATCTGTTGGTAATATACCTCACGTATAGTAAATGCTAGCACATCTGTTGGTAATATACCTCAAGTATACTAAATGCTAGCACATCTGTTGGTAATATACCTCACGTATAGTAAATGCTAGCACATCTGTTGGTAATATACCTCAAGTATACTAAATGCTAGCACATCTGTTGGTAATATACCTCAAGTATACTAAATGCTAGCACATCTGTTGGTAATATACCTCACGTATAGTAAATGCTAGCACATCTGTTGGTAATATACCTAACGTATAGTAAATGCTAGCACATCTGTTGGTAATATACCTCACGTATAGTAAATGCTAGCACATCTGTTGGTAATATACCTCAAGTATACTAAATGCTAGCACATCTGTTGGTAATATACCTCACGTATACTAAATGCTAGCACATCTGTTGCTAATACATACCTCACGTATAGTAAATGCTAGCACATCCGTTGGTAATATACCTCAAGTACACTAAATGCTAGCACATCTGTTGGTAATATACCTCAAGTATACTAAATGCTAGCACATCTGTTGGTAATATACCTCACGTATAGTAAATGCTAGCACATCTGTTGGTAATATACCTCAAGTATACTAAATGCTAGCACATCTGTTGGTAATATACCTCAAGTATAGTAAATGCTAGCACATCTGTTGGTAATATACCTCAAGTATAGTAAATGCTAGCACATCTGTTGGTAATATACCTCAAGTATAGTAAATGCTAGCACATCTGTTGGTAATATACCTCACGTATACTAAATGCTAGCACATCTGTTGGTAATATACCTCACGTATACTAAATGCTAGCACATCTGTTGGTAATATACCTCACGTATACTAAATGCTAGCACATCTGTTGGTAATATACCTCAAGTATACTAAATGCTAGCACATCTGTTGGTAATATACCTCACGTATACTAAATGCTAGCACATCTGTTGGTAATATACCTCAAGTATACTAAATGCTAGCACATCTGTTGGTACAATACCTCACGTATAGTAAATGCTAGCACATCTGTTGGTAATATACCTCACGTATACTAAATGCTAGCACATCTGTTGGTAATATACCTCACGTATACTAAATGCTAGCACATCTGTTGGTAATATACCTCACGTATACTAAATGCTAGCACATCTGTTGGTAATATACCTCAAGTACACTAAATGCTAGCACATCTGTTGATAATATACCTCACATATAGTAAATGCTAGCACATCTGTTGGTAATATACCTCACGTATAGTAAATGCTAGCACATCTGTTGGTAATATACCTCACGTATAGTAAATGCTAGCACATCTGTTGGTAATATACCTCACGTATACTAAATGCTAGCACATCTGTTGATAAAATACCTCAAGTACACTAAATGCTAGCACATCTGTTGATAAAATACCTCAAGTACACTAAATGCTAGCACATCTGTTGGTAATATACCTCACGTATACTAAATGCTAGCACATCTGTTGGTAATATACCTCAAGTATATTAAATGCTAGCACATCTGTTGGTAATATACCTCAAGTATATTAAATGCTAGCACATCTGTTGGTAATATACCTCACGTATACTAAATGCTAGCACATCTGTTGGTAATATACCTCACGTATACTAAATGCTAGCACATCTGTTGGTAATATACCTCACGTATACTAAATGCTAGCACATCTGTTGGTAATATACCTCAAGTATACTAAATGCTAGCACATCTGTTGGTACAATACCTCAAGTATGCTAAATGCTAGCACATCTGTTGGTAACATACCTCTAGTATACTAAATGATTGCATAAATATTGGCAATATACCTTTAATATACTAAATGCTAGTACATCTAATGCCAATACACCTCTAGTATACTAATTGCTAGCATTAATATTGGCAGTATACCTCTAGTATACTAAATAATTGCATATATATATATTGGTAAGTATAGTAAATGCTAGCAGGCTACTGGCGAGCCGAATCCTTCCTTCCTAAAGGACAAAAATGAAGGACTGAGAAATAACGTAGCAGATTTTTGTGATTAATCTGAAGTAAAACCAGCTTTTCATCTTTAATCTGAGAGACTAAGCTGTTGTTGTAAAACAAATGTTCAAGGCTGTCCTGCTGTACAAGAGCAACACATTCAGGAAGAGTGACATGTTTGGGACTTTATTTAAAATAATACCTCGGTGGGGTCACTGAAGCGGCAGCGGACACCTCAGATAACAGCGTGAGCCGCCATCATTTGTTTCTGCTTGTTTATCCCCCTCAATTTTTTAGTTATTTATATATGTATTTTTTGCAGATTCAAGAGCGGACGGAGGGCCGCAGAAAATCGATCACGCAGTCATCGGCGGGGTTGTTGCCGTGGTCGTGTTCGCCATGCTCTGTCTGCTCATCATTTTGGGCCGCTACTTTGCCAGACACAAAGGTAAATCAACTGCCCTTTCATAGATGCTGCTGGTTTTTCAGTGGTGTTTTGCTGTTCCAACAGCTGAAATGATCACTAAAACATTGAGGTAGTTGTGTGAATTGATTAACATGGTGCAAGTCCTCTGCTATTTTTCTGATTATTTTTGAGTAAGAAGGAATAAAAAAAGAAAAAAGATTTTGGTGGGTCCAGTAGAGCTGAACGGGTCATTCAACCATTGTGGTGGAAAATTGTGTTTTATTTGAACCCAAAAAATAAGCTGAATGAATAAGCTCTTTAATTCATCTTAGTTCACAGTCTGTTCTACAGGCAGGTCAACCCTAAATTCCCCAAGTTTCCCTGTATTGTGTCTCATTATACAGCTTTATAGCTGGTTTACAGCTTTAGGGAGGGGCAACATGTATATTCTTTAAATAGATGCTCAATCTTTACGATCTAGGCAGTTGCGACAGGCTATTTCTGACTGATCCTGAAGCCTCTGACCCTTAACCTGTAGGCTATCTGCATCTCCTGAATGTCTGCAGTCACAATCAGATCAAACTACACTTTAACACATTAACCAATGCATTATTCAATAGCAGCATTTCAAGTCGTTTTTTGATGTATTAAGAGTAGTAGAGATCAGGAGCGATCAGCGTTTTTGGGGCAGATACCGATCATTGATCGTCTTTCAGGGCAGGGCTGGATTCCACATTAACCTTTTCAGGTAAACTTGGTAATGTATCATCGTGCACCCACTGTGTTCCACTGTGTGTTAGATGTGGAATCAACCACATTTAACACACCGTGGAACTCCGAGCACCAGCTGAGCGAGCCCACGCGTGAAGTCCCCTACAGAACTGCACTGTGGAGCTCTCTGTTAGCTTCTTTTAGCTTTCCGACAGCTGCTGCTGTACTTTTGGTGGTGGTTAAATGTGGTCTGCAGTGTTTGCTGTTGTGGTTAGTGGTGTTTGCGTTCTCTGCTGTGTTCTCACAGTACTCAATGTTTTCGTAGCATGGTATCCGGTTAGTGGTGTTAAAAGTCTTAGCTCTGCTTTCTCCACAAGGTGCGTTAGCTTCACACATTCTATAAATATGTGAGTTTGAGTAAGACAGTAAATAAATAAATATATTAATAATAATAAAACGCCAGACTGACTGAGCAAATCCTGCACAACACAGGACATGTAGTGAGCTGCTACTGCACTAGCGGTTGGACAAGGAACTGCAGGACCCTGTGACTGAGAAGCCTCGTGCAGTGCTGCTATAATCCCTTACTATGGAAATATGAGCTGATCGGTTCTCAGGGTCAGCGAAATTGGAGAAATATTGCAGATTGCATATGTTGGCTAAAAATCACCCGATACTGATACACAACTAATCAATTTTTCCATCTCTAATAAATATGTGGCTTTGGTTGGGGTGAAAAATGTGCTAAAGTGGTTTTATAAGCCTATTTATAACCCTGTTATTTTGCCTCAGACTGTAACACCTTTTATGGAGAGCTTCTGAGAAGAGCTCTGCTTTTATTGGCTGGTTTACGAGATGGCCTATAGTGGCCCAGCATAGAATAGCCTAGCTTAGTCCAGTTTTTAACACCGTAGCAAGAAAGAACTTTGGTTAGATTCAAGAAAAATGACAAGAGTGTTGCTGTCTTCTCAATGTCCAGAAGGCACAGTGTGTGGTTAGCTAGCCGAAGAGACTGTAGCAGGGTCAGGTATGGTAGCTTTTTGCCTAGCACCTGCTCACTTCTCTGGTTCTTCCCCAGCCCTCCGGTAGCCCCCGCACTGAGCGATGCTTCATCCACTCGACTAGAGTAGGCATTGTGTTTAGCTTTGAAAGGCTTTCACTTGTGGGCTGGGTGGTTTATGGTATGTGAGTTCCATTATTTTAATGTAAAATGCAGACAGATGAGACTAGGGGAACTATTCACACTAAATCCAGACTATAAACGGTGTGTTTTTACAAGTGGAAATATATTTAGCCAGAAACTGAGTGTATGCTTCACTGAATATTATTCTAATTCACTTCAACACTTTCTAACATTACAAAAATCTCTCTCTCTGCTTCAGGCACCTACTTCACTCATGAAGCTAAAGGAGCAGAAGATGCTGCGGACGCCGACACGGCCATCATCAATGCCGAGGGCGGACACAACAACACGGACGACAAGAAGGAGTACTATATCTAACTCTGACTAGAGCCGCTAGCCACCCCAACCCCCCCTGCCGGACCAGGAGCCTGAGGGGGTCCTGCTGGGTTTGGGAGGGAGGGCTCGGGTTAGGTCAGGCTGGGTTTTTTTTTTTGGATTGGGGGTCAACCCTGCGCAGCAGAAGAGGAAAGGAGAGGAGAGGAGCGCTGCCATTGAGACTGAAGGGGTGTGGGATGGAGGAGCGTGAAGGAGAGCTCACTTTTAGAGAAGCTTCGCCATCCAACACCTCCCAACACCTCCTGCTGGTGCCAGTTTTGTTTAGTTTTTTCGACATTTTCGCGAGAAAAAAAAAAGAAAAAAGAAGAGAAATTTTGTGCCTTGTTCTATTTATTTAGATGGAAAACACCTACTTTCTCATTCCCGCACCCACGAGTTGCGTACTGCTGGCTCCCTTCATACAGCAGGCCCCGTCATGCTGTGCTTTTTTGACGCCCGCACACCAAGCACACACTCCAGCATTCACATGCTCTCCTGCCAGCTGAGTGGAATACACGCCACATACACAGACACACACACATACACACAAACACACACTAGTTCAGACATGAGATTCAGTTTTGGGAGTACTGTTTAGGTCTCTATAATGACTTGTTTCTGAGTGATTTATCGCCTATTGGGTCTCTTCATCCCTCTCCTGATATTAAGCTTAGAAGTGGGTGACATTGTTGTGACAAACCTGAGCTGAAACCCATTCCGGTCCTCTTGTGTTGTTGCATTATTTAATAGCTGTTCCGTGTGTGCAAATAATCTGCTTGTGTTAGTATTCATTCATTAGCGCCATGCCGTAAATGCCCACCTAGCGGTTTAATGGTAATTGCATCCGTGCATTAAAAATGAATGCCAAAGCAAATACATTAAATTGGCCTCGGTTCAAATGGATAGAGAAACTCTCTAATGCCAGCAAGCCCCCACCACCGTCCTCATATCATAAAACAGACATGCTCCAGACTATAAAGTAGCTTGTGCTCTATTTCTGTTTTCAGAAGATGGCATCAGGTGTAGTCCTCAAGGTTGGCGGGCTGCCACTGGCTGCAAGATTGAGCACTAGCGGTTTTGCGCTTATGTGTACACCCTGCAATAAGGCATACAGTAACATCAGCCTGTACGTTCTGAGCCATGTGCCGCTGCGTGCCCTCCTACTGGCGCAATTTTTTTTAAAACCTACTTCTGCATCCTCAAACTCCCTTCAGCTCGCATCCTACATAGACGCCCGCCGCTTTGATGGTACGTGTTTCATGTAATTCTGTGGGGGCCTTACATATCGTTTTCTTATTCTTTGTTTTTCCTTCATGCCATTTAGTGTCCTAGGGGGCTGAAATAGGATGAACCACATGATGAATAGTGTAGAATACATAAAGTGACAGTATTTGAGAAGTTTGAATATATTGTTGACTTTGAAATTCTCATGGCTGCACATTGTTTTCTTGGTCATAGAGTTTACATGACTTGTGAAATATAGAATGCTACTACTTTTTTATTATTATTATTATTACTATTATTATTTGAATTTTATTGTATAATCTGGCCAAGACTATTTAACAGGATTTGGAACCTGGGAACTCTTATTACAGTCTAAAAAAAAAAAAGCTAATATATTATGATATATTTATGCTAGTCTCATAGTTAGCCAGCATCGCTGTTTGTTCATTTACCTTGCTTTCCTTTTGCTTTTTTGATTGTTTGTTGTACAGTGTTTTTTCGGTTTTATTAGGCATATGTGGGTTTTTTTTCCAATGCACAATGCCTTGAATTTCAAACAACTCGCCTGCATTACTGAAGGAATTAAAAGCTGAATGGGGGAAAAAAAAGTAGAAACAAACATTTTCAACATCTTGTCATCCACCACTCTGCCATAAGTGACTTGGTGAAAGCTGGTTATAAAACATTTTGTATCACTAAAGCCTTTTGTCTAACTTTCGTCATGTTTCTTGACCCATCATCTGAGAATACGTCAAAGTTTAAATTCGTTCACAATGTAAAAAACTATTTGGTGTTTCAGTAAAAGGACACTAAAATGTAGTATCCAGGCTGCCTTAACATTTTGTGTTTGTTGAACATCCGAGCGGAGATCTGAAATACCTGAATTCCGGGAGGAGGAGCATATATAAGTCCCATCTCTACATGTTCACCATAAAGCACTACCACCCAGTTTCCTACCTTTAACTCGGCCAAGTCTCTGTTTTAGCCTCCTTTATCAGAGAGGGGACTGGCCTTTTATCTCCAAGTTCGGAGTTCTCCTTCGTCTCTTACAGTCTCCTCCCATATAGTCACATGCTGACAGCATGATCCAAACAGAACATTCAGTAAACTCAAAATTTTGAGGCAGTTAATACCAGGTGGTGTGACACCAGAGATGGGAAAAACTGATTCTTAAAAGAGTCACAAATCTTTCTTAAAAAGATTCTGAATTGACTTTAAAAACCTTCATATCAAACATTTTCCCATTCAATATCAAGTATTACCAAAGCTAATATCCCGTTACCAATAAGGCTTTTTTTTTATTTGAGGGGGACTTCTGTGGCTTTTACAGTGACAACCAGTAATCAATTCATTTTAGCATCAAAGACACATTCAGTGTCATATAAACACAAACTCAAACTCAAAAAGAAATTTAGGAATTCAATGATTCCTAAACATATTGTTGTGGTCATGGAAAAAAAAAAAAAGGTCGTATCCCAAAAATGTCAACCTACTTGACATTCAATGGAAATGTAGCAAGATTATATCCCAAGGATTTCGGGAGCATTTCTATTAGTCCGTTTAACATGACATTAAAGATTTTTGACAGTAATGAAATGTATGTAAGAACACAGGCTTTTTAACAATTTGTAAGCGTTAGAATGCAAACAGCTAAATATAAAGTACAAATAAAAACTACACTGGGGGTTTCAAGAGTGTGCCTATCATCCGCAGTTAATTTTCTGAATTTCCCATGCAGTTTAAGTGCCCCAGTGGTTCATTAAGGTTACAAAATGATGAACTATTACACACAAGTTGCTTTTGGGCATGTTTAAAGCCCAGGCCACAAGCTCACAAACATCAAGCAAAAGCTATTGCACTTCTTTAGAGTAAAAACCTTGATGAACTAATAATGGTCTCAAGAGGAATTCGTACATAAGCAACTAAATAACCATTGCATTCGTACAGTGTTTACTAAATATATACTGACCTGAAGATCTGGTTTTTTTTTCATTGGACAGCAACGATGTGTACAAATTAGACACAACCCAAATACGCAGGAATCAAACAAATGTTACAAAGCAACCAGTGTAGTTTTCGAAGTCTAATCTCAACCACAACCTAAACTTAACCTAACCATCATCCTAACCTTAACTTAAACTTAGCCACAGTAGAATGGGAAACTCTTACCCATTCTGCAGGAGTTTCTGTCCTTCAAGTCCTTTCCCAATTCTTCATCAAGTACATGGCAGACAGGTTGCGAGTGTTCGGCAAAACAGCGCCACCAGTGGACTGGAGCTGTAGTGGAAGTCATAAAATATGTGCAGAATATGAGCAAATGTTACATATGTCTCGAGGTACACTTTTAGTTATATGTTCACATTTTATGAGATCTTATTAAAATAAACAGATGGATTAAGAACTGTTATCTGTTCACATCACAGCACCTACAGGGGTCAAGAGATTTCCACCCCTAGTGTTTCACCACCAGTTCAACACCATTTTATTCCACATTGCATGATCTTTCCAACAAGAGCACTGATCGCTGAAGTTCATGTCATGACTCTGTAGTCAGCATCATGCCCATGTTCGCAGCTCCAGGGCTTCTATGACAAAATGAAGTGGTTTTAAAAATTGGTGCAGTCATACCCTGTGGTAAACAGATGTTCCAAAGCCAGACGTTTGTCCTGTGTAGATTTTCTCCCGAATGTCACCAGAGCCTCTAAATCAGTATATTCAGTATATTAATATATTGCTACATCTGTGCTACACAAAGCTAACACTCCTGAATGCGAAAGCAAGTCCACTACTAAACTTTAACACCATCTTACCACACCAGCTGGTCAAACCAATGGCTACTACTGCCAAAGCAACTTGCCTACCTACCACAATGGATTAAGCCTGCAGGTTCAGTATTTTGGTGAGGTTGTCTTAGAAGGTCAGTCCAATGCTTGCATGTAACAACAGTCTTATTAATACATCTTGTAATACATATCGTAATCTTGTATGGGGTTTGGAACATTTCTACAGGGTGCAGTAGCAAAGTTTTTGAAATCCATTAATTTTTGTTATAGAAAATCTACCACAGACCCAAAATTACGAACAAGGACATGATTCTGGCTACAGAATGTACAGAACTTCAGAGGTTTGTCCTAACAAAACCTTGGATTTCTGAAACAGCAATTACTTTAAAAAATAATAATAATAAAAGATAATAATATATATAATAAAGCCTCTGTAGCTACTTCTAAAAATCTAAATCTGTATGACCTGTGTAAAGGTTTGGACATCACACTGGTGTCAGAATAAAATCTTGCAGACAGTTGCAAAGGTTCCCGTAGTTAATTGGCAATGCAGCTGAGGTGCAGCTTCATGCTCATAGTTCACTTCACAGTTGGCAAGGTGTTCTTTTTTTCTCTCTAAATGAACCTTTGCTAATTGTGGCCAAATCATTCTGTTTTGATTGTTCAGTCCACAGTCATTGTTCCCAAAACCCACTGGGCATCTCCAAGGCCTCTTGACGTTTGTAGCTAAACTTTCATGCAGGTTCTAGCCAGTCATATTGGGGCACTGGTTTGCCTGTCTTACCAGCACATGAGCTGTTTTATACGAAGGTATTCTTGATCTTCTTGATTCTTGGACATCCATTACTTGAAGAGTCAGCGAATTCCTAAAGCTTGGAGATTTAATTCAGCTGACAGTCCTTGCCTTAGGTCTGATGCTAATTAAGGTCTAAGAGTTTTGCAACACCTAGGGTGTCCAATCTTTTGCACAGGCCACACTGATGATTTAGATTCATGTTATGGAAGACAAAGAAACTGTTCATTAGGTTTTGCTTAATTTGATAATGGTTGATTAGCTACTGAGGCTGCTTCTCAATTAAAAACAAAATGACACAATGTGTCTTTTGGCCAAGAGCCATGGGTGCCCATACTTTTGCAAAAGTAACCAACAGATGTACAAGGGTTTAAAATAAGGAATGATTTCTCTTCTGTGGTTTACCACAAAAAAAGTGAGAAATATTACCAGCAACAGGCACCATTTCCCAACGTCATTTTGATTCTTTCCTGTCTCAGGTCTACAGGTCTGTGTCCGCTATTCCATTTTATTGCATCTCAGGTAGAATGCAAAAATTAGGCCCCATAGCATAAGAGACAACGTTTGAACTGGTTTCACCTATAGTCCACCATTCAGCACCCCATGTTTTCCATTCAGTGCGTTCAATCAGTCCTTCAAATGCAGTGCACTGTTTTAAATGTTGATACTTTGTATAGATAGGTCACAGCAAATGCTATCAGGCTTGTGAAAAAGTTCTCTCAAAAGTGATTTTTGGAATTCCACCTTCACGATTCACCGTTCCGTTCTTTTTAGACCACCTCCTGCATCGCCCAGAGTGAGTTGGTGTTCACTGTTCAGATAGATTTTCTGTCCGATATTTTGTCTCATCTCTGTAGTTTGTATTTCTGTGTAATGAGAGCTATCTACATGTTTCCATCTACGATTTGTATTTGATCATAAAAGTACATTTTTAAAGAAATGGAGCAGTACTTGTCTTAATAAAAAAAAGATATATTAAATGTTCAAACACTGCTTCAGCTCTTTTCTTCTACAGTCCTCGTCCCTTCATTACCGCCTCTTAAAATGCTTTAATGTCTTCGATTTGGTGGGCCCTACAGAACATGCTGGGGGGGGGGCGGGATTAGGCTGGACTTCAGTGAGTGAAGAAAACAGTGGATCAAAGATGCTAATTATTTCCAGAACACTGACACCAACCACGCCAAAGGTGAGCTTTCTGAGGAAACGTCTGAACAGGGTTTGTCAATGTGATGCCAATTACAATTGCAATCTTAATACAGAACAAAAGCTTTAAAACCATCAAAAAGCGACGCAGTCGACTCTTCCCTGTAATTGTAATTCCTTTGGAAGCACTATAGTTATGTCTTACTCCTCATGGCTGAGCATATCCACTGTATTGTGGCAGTACAGTACAGCTAATCTCCTGTTTTGGTCTTAAACCTTTTGTTGGAAAAGTCTCTGGAGAGGTGATTAGCTCTAAGCCCGAAAGAGCCTGTCAACTGCTTTGGCATCAGCGGCGTTATTGCTTAAATCTTCATCTTATTTATCTGACACTTGTTTACCTGCATCAGTTGAAATTTTCGCTTTAGTTTGGAAACTAAACGTGTTGTAAGAAATATTTTTATCTCTTCAACTAAAATGAAGGTGCTGAACAACCTTAATTTGATTCTTTTTTCGGTCAGTGGTTGCAAAAAGATAACTAAACTAGTGGTGTCAATCTGTCAAGAAGTTTAATTGCGTTAATCACAATATTCTGTGAGTAATGATGACTGCTAGCTAGCATGTCCTTGAATTTGGGTAGAAGAACAAATAAATGTATGCCTAAAAACTGTCTAGAGGAATCAGTTTTTTTGTTTCTTAGGATATTTTGGAACACGAAGAAGCTCAGACCCAGAAGTTTTATTAGAAAAAATTAGAGGAGCAGCTGAGAGATAAAGAGCGAGAGAGATAGAGCAGTGAGGGCTAAGAGAATGAGAGTTAGTTATGAGATTTAATCCATATTTCAGCATAAATAAAGGGTAATCAACCCTCTAAGCTCAACAGTAGCGAAGCTGTGTTTACATCACTCAATAAAACCACTGATACGTCACCAGGCTCTGTAAAGAGGGGGACCAATGGAAGGTTAATGTGTAGAATGCTGACAGCACTACTTTAAAAGCATCAAAAAACATCCTGAATCACTAAGATCATATGTCTTTGCTTTACAAAATTAATGAAGTGATGTAGTACGTGAACACTGTTTTGGAAACTTATCATTGACCTCACGGACCAGCTAGGCTGCAAAAACAGGAAGACTCGTTTGACTCAATCATAAAATGAGCTAATCAGTCAATCATTTGGTCGTAGTAGAAAGCATGCAATCATGCAGGTACAGTTCAGCAGCTTCAGGCAATCTTTACATCAACTATCAGATTTTAAGCATGGTGCCAAAAGAGAGTGTTTCTAGAACTGTGGATCTCTTGGGATTTTCAGCACAACAGCCTCTAGAGTCTTCTCAGAACAGCAGAAAACCACAGTTGGTTTCACTACTATCAGCCAAGAACACAAAGCTGAGGCTGCAGTGCCTCACCAACACTACACAAACATAGCCTGGTCTAATGAATCTCGGTCTCTGCTGAGGTACATAGGTGGCAGGGGCAGAGTTTGGTGCCAATCTGCCTTGTGTCAACAGTCCAGGCGGGTGGAGGTGGTGTAATGGTGTGTGGAATGGTTTCTTGGCACACTTCAGAGTATCATCTGAGTATTGTTGCTGACCACACACATCCCTTAATGACCACAATTTACCATCTTCTACTACAACGACTTCCAGCATGATGATGCAACATGTCACAAAGCAAAAATCATCTCAAACTGGTTCCATGAACATTACATTGAGTTTAGTGTTTTTCAGTGGTCTTCCCAATCACCAGATCTGAATCCAATGGAACGCTTTGGGATGTGGTAGAATGGGAGGTTCACATTATCTAAAAAAAATAGAGTGATGCAATTATGAATCTTAGAGTTATGTTTCCAACATCTTGTGGTATCCATGCTATAAAGAACAGGGGTCCTTTTGAGTGCCTTCCCCACTTTTACTATAGTGTTTCTAATAGGGCACTCAGTATATCTACCTATTCAGCCCACAGCAGCTTAGCGCGGAATTGTTTTAGACCTGACTAGGGTCATAGCACAGGGCAGCCAGTCAGGGCACA